>NW_010426410.1:22506-36425 GCF_000710305.1 Buceros rhinoceros silvestris | reverse complement strand
TTGAAGTGCAAATTCCCTTCTTTCCACTCTTCCCCCCCTCCCCTTTCTGCAATGGTAGATAGCAACAGGATAAGGGGAGTTGTAACCATGAAGGTTTTTCAGATTTTGCCTCTTGGTAAAAGCAGTGTGACACACACTGCAGTCCTCTAACATTTTTGACTATTTCTCCAAGTAATGACTGCTGTAGGACCATCTGGTAGAGCTGTAGAGAAGAGTCATCTCAACAAAGGCTGGGAGAAATGCTGCTCAGGCATAAAAATAACTAACATGGGTGGGGAAGGGACTACCCTGCCCTGCTCTCTTGCCAGGTGAACTGTGTCAGAGAGGAACACAGGATGAAAACTGACCCATCCCAATTGCTGATCAGCTAAGCACCAAATACCTGAAGCATTATTTCCCAAGGCTTGTGGACTTTCTAATATAAAGGTGAACTTAAAATAATTTTTAGTCTTGAAAAAGTAATTGGATGAAGATGAAATATTTTTATGTGGCTTCTTACACATTCAAATGTTAGTGTTTTCCTCAAGGAGGGCTTTTTAACAGAGTTATAAAGACATCCTAGTAAACAGAGATGGAAAAACTGTGATCTTCAGTTTGGAAGCTGGTGGCATCTACACTGCAAAATGGTACCACAGTTTATTTATTGATCACATTTGAAAATCCTGGACGTGGTTCTAGTTAAGTTTCAACTATGCTGAAAATGAGCCAAAAACATAATTTTCAAGTTGCATTATTGTGGTCATGTCACTTTCCAAAGTATCACTAAATTGTTCCTTTATTATTTCCTTTGCCAAAGAGGTAGGAGACCGTTTTGCTGTCTGGAAAAATGCCTGCCTAGAAGCAGAGGTCCAGATCTTTAACAAGGGTAAATTGGCAAAACCCCACTGATTGTAATGGAGCAACGACGATTTTTGTCAGTTCAGTATCTGGCCCATCAGATTTTCAACTGTTATCACCACAGGCAGAATTCAAATTGACACAGCGTGGGCTAACGTGATTGAATACCGAGTAGGCCGCCTGGTTTCCTAAATTATTTTAATAACAGAAAGAATGTAGCTGGAATGCCAGGCTAAGATCTCTACCTGGATAAGGGCCCAGATTTTATTTAGGTTTTAAAAATTTTTTCTAAATAAGCTCGTTCCAAAGTCATTACTTTTCCATTATGGAGTTTGTCATGACATGGTCCCCAGGAACAAAAGTCTCAGATTCCCTTTGGAGATGCAAAATCCCACATGTTCAAGTATTGCCTTGAATTGGTCTAGTAGGATAAATGAATTATGGAAACAGAGAAGGAACCTGCCCCTCTCCAGAATCCACATTAGATCCCCTGCTAAATCCAGCTCTGATACACATCTTCGCCAGGTATTGCCTTTCCAGAGACTTTGGTGGGTCAGTGCTGCTATGAACCACCATAAGCCACCTGGCATCTTGAAGTCCACCATCTCCCAGGAACTGTGCTGGCCTCAGGCTGCAACATATCCGCATGGGCATATTTTGAAGCTTCACTGTGCAGCCATGGTTGCCTGACAGTGCCCGGAAGAGCCGAGAGCACACAGCTCTGCCTGTGGTAGATCAGACATGGTGCTGCAGAATCCCTGATGCAGAGTAAGGTGGGTGGCACAAGAGAGGTGGGATCTCCTCAGAGATGGGTGTGAGATCAGATGTGCTGGTAGCACAGGGAGTATAAGTCATCTCCTCTGAGCTTCACCAGCTGGCACAGATCCTACGGCAGAGTGACCATGGGCTGGGCCCTTGTTGTCCAGTGTGGGTTTTGGACAGTGTGGGCCAAAATGTCTGTAGGAACACTGACGATCTACACATAAATAAATTTGACTGTCGAAGGAGCCAAATTAAAAACAGAAGCATAACAATTTTATTTCTCCCCTTAGGAAAGAGGCTTGTGTTCTTCCTCTTTTGAAAGAATTCAGACGTTTTACTTTCATCTGCCCTTGCTGTGTCTGAACAAAGCTAGCCGATTACTCGATATCTCGGCTCTGATTTGGGGTGTATTTTTTATTCCTCTTAGAGATTCAGAGGGTTGTAAAAAGCCTCATTGTAATTCAGTAATTAGTATGTGTCCTTCTTTTGACCAGGAATGCAAGGGTATCTTCTTCTGTGAATGTCATTTTCTCTTTGGGCTCTTGTACTTTAATTTCCTAGATGTGAAACAGGAACAGAAGATGAATTAGATATTGAAATGAGAGGATATGAACATGACTCTCCTCTCTACAGAACTTTTTCTTTCAAAGAGAAAAAAACTTTTGTAGTTAAGCAGAACAGAATAAAGGGCTTTATAAATCAATTGTAATGAATAAAATGTTTTATCTTTCAAGAACTTTATTCAGGAGAACAAACTTATTTTAAAGAAAATTCAAAGCTTTAGTGCACTGACCTTTCCTGTGTACTTTCTCTTCTCCCACCTACCATACCAGCAATCTGGCTTTATTTCTTGAGTTATTGATCTAAGTTTTGTTGTTTTGGTGGATAAATAACTATTTTATTATGCCTAGCGCAGCAGGTCCTTGTTGCTTAATATGTTACTGATACACAAGTATTAAGCTGTAAAGGCAATATTCACTATCTGTATGAAGGTGTCTTAGGTGAGATGAACTTGTCTGTCTCTGCTTTCAAATACACAGGGATTAATTTGAAAAAACCGGAAAAATCTCTTCTTGATGAAGGAGGGGACTCATACATTGCTAACGTTTGTTATTTTGAATTGTTTTTTTTTCCTCTTAAAGACATATTTGTATTCTGCCTTGCCTGATGGCACAGGGGGTTCTGTTTCATCCAAGTTTTTTAGTGTATTGCTTTTTTACCTCCTGCCCAGTGATGGCTGAGCTGTTCCGAGGTTAAAAGCACTGGTGCCAAAATGTTACCAGTAGTGTGGGAAAGGGACAGTTACCTCCCTCAGAATCACTTCCCTGTCCTCTACTCCTTCCTCTGGCTTCTTACATTACAGTGCGGAACTTCACCTTGCTGAAAAGGCTTCGTGTTGGGATTTCTAAGTAATTCTTTGCTTCCCTGAATCATGATGAGTCATTTTGGGGGACGATAGCACTGCCTGTTCTGGCACAGATCATCTCTGCAAAGGACTTGGGTTGTTCTTGGGGAAACCCCAAAGAATGTGAAGCTCATCCCAGAATGACTACAAACCCCACTGCTTTCTGGAACCTACAAATGATATGTCTTTGCCTTCCCATCCTCCAGGAGTAACAGAGGTTTATGTTTTCTTTCTTCCAAGGTCTGGGCAGAGAGATGTTCATCAATTCTCTATTTTTCTCCTTTGAAAGGTGCTCATACATGGCATGAAGACCTGAGCAGATGATGGGAAACTGTATGATCAGCGCTTTCCTCGGCTGCAAGTCTGTGAATGGTGGACACCTGGATGCCAGGAGCTGTGCTACTCATTCCAAGTCCAGTGTTTGTCCCGCTCATCCAAGGGCTTCCTGTGACGTCTTCCTTGGTAGTCAGAGCAGGGAGTATTCACAACATTGCTGTTCAGTAAACACTCATTTCATGGAAAAAACTGAGAGACTTTTTCTTTTGTTGGAAATTTTTCATGAATTATTTTTGTTTAGGAAAACATGATATCATTCTGATGGTAAGAAAACAAACTGACGGGCCAGCTTTCTGTTATTCTTAAAATATCACCTGCTATTTTTCATTTAGGAATATAAAAGAAGAAAGTGGAGAAATAAAATAGCCAAGACCAAACACTATGTCTGCTTCTTCGCTTTTGCTTCTTTTTCTGCCTTTGGTCAGTGCTTGGGAAAAAGAAAAAAGAGAAAGAGAATGTGCAAAAGAACACATTTCCCCCTTGTAATGTGAAGACTTAGAAATTGAAAAAAGACAGACTTTTATATTCTGATTTTAAAATTACTTTTTTTTTTGGGGGGGGGGAGGAATTTCTTTTAAACCAACCCCCTATTTTTCAGTGAAAGCATTCAAACCACTTTGGCTCACCACATCTCATGGCTCAGCCTTCTCAGACCACAAATTATAGATGTCATAACAAATGTCAAAAATACAGTGGAACATAATAAGTTATATACACAGAGACACGAGTCATATATATGCACACATTCATGAGTGTATATATATAGTCATCTGTGTATGTATGAATGATCTGTATATATTTATCTCTGCGTGTGCATATATATGTGTGTGTGTGTAGTTGTAAAGGAGATGTGTCCATGCTTGCAAGCAAAGGAACGCCCTGAGAGGTCCTGCTTCAGAAGGGTCTCCTTTGTCCGTTGGGAAGATCTGACCACAGGTAAACACACATGCAGTGTTTATCTGTGGTCCCCTCTGTTTTTACTGGCCCTGTCAAATGCTTTGACTAGAAAAAAATCTACCCAGCAGCACTGCAAGGCTGTGTTTCAACCAGCTCTTTTGGATTTTGTGCAAAGAAAGTTTGGTAGCTTTGCCTGTGTCACAAGAGAGTGGTAATACCGCCTAGAAATCATGATTGGGATGTGATACAAAAATCTCAGTGCTTAGAAAAGACTCTCTCAGGCAAGAGTAGAAACCCTTTACACCTAGCAGTACATTTCATCAGGCCATATGTGGTGACCATATGAAAGAGGTATACATAAGAAGCAAGTTCCTCCCTTTTGAAAATGCCACGAAAGTTGGAGTAAAGTCTTGTGTGAAGTTGCACAGCAGTCAAGCAGAGACAGGACTGTTTATTTAGTGGGAAAATAAATTTAAATTAAATTAAATTGAATTAAGTTGTCCAGATTTATATTTTGGCTGTGTCAAATGGGCAGGGGATTTTCTTCAGCCTGCAGCCTCCATGCATGAGAGAAAACCCAAGGGCCAAGTTTCTCTACACCTCTCCCTGAAAGCTGTGCAGACTGCAGGTGCCACATCTCCTTCACTGTCCTCATTTTACCATTACCTCCATGGGACAGCCAAGCAGAGTGTGATGTAGAAATCTTTGGCTGAACACCAAGTGACCCTGTGTGTCCTCCCAGCATGAGTGTAGGCTAACGTGTCTCTTGGCAGGACTTTCTCTCTGGTGCAACTTTGCACTGATGTGTTTATGCTGCCTCCAGTTTCAGTGCTACCTCAATAGCAGTTAGTCCTGGTATATCTGCTCTGCATTGCACTGTGCCTCTGAATCCCTCCTGCTTCTCTGCAGCCACTGTATAAGCTCAGGCTAGTTGTAACCTCTGAGCTTAGCACTGCTGAAAAGCCAGCTCTTCAGACAGCTGCTGCACCTTCTTTTATCATTGCAGAGATATCTTACCCCTAAGGTAACAACTTCCTACATGGGTTTCAAAGAGGTAGCTCAAGGATCAAGAGGTGGCTTAATGAGACATTGATAGAATATGCCCTCAAACAGTATGTTTTCAGTCTTCCATGCTATTCCAAACTTTGCAGCAGTTCTTCTGGTTTTCAGCTCAAGCTTGTGATTGCAGACCCACTTCTTCCACTGCCATCATCTCTAATACAAGTCGTGCAGATTACAACAGATCAAGAGCACTGGTCTCCCACCCAGCAGTATTTACATCTTGGTTCTCCCTTAGCACCCAGCAGAAAGGGGAGATGGGCTTTGCAGCATGATCTGAAGGTGAATGTGGCTGGCCTATGATGGCTCAAAGAGAAAGGGAGGGATGAATGTATCCCCTGAATGAATGTTCTCCATGTACAACCTTGTTTGCAGCACTGTAACAGTCCAGAACATTCCTGTGCCCCAAAAATGTTCTCTCGGTTAATGGTATTTCTGCATGACACTTATTTTGTATTTTTTTTATGTAACCCTCCATTGGTAGATTTGTTCACAGCATTTAGGGTCCCCACACTAAGAGGAGTGCAAGCCCAGTACTTTTTATACCTGTTAAATATCAAAGCGGCATGTAAAATGCTATCTATCTGTTTTTTAAGACACTCATTGAAATCTGGTTTTGTTACTGCTAAAAATATGTATTTATTGTGTGGCTAGGGAAGAACTTCTTAGTCTGGCTGAGCAACTGCTCCAAGTGATCTGTAAAACTGCTCTCAGCCTCAGGTACAAAGTAGAGTCCTATGGTCTTTAGTTTGATCATGCAAAAGTCAGTAGTGAAACTGCTCTTGGCAAGTTTGGCCTACAGTTACGGTGTTTTCCCTTCCAGTGAGTTGTTTTAGCTACAGGCAGATGCTAGAGTCATCAGTCTGCTCTCCTATGTGTAAGATAGGTACAAACCCACTGGAATAAATCGGGCTGGCCTAGGAGCAGCAAGGCAGGTTCATCCTATTCTCAGGACTGAGGCAACTGTATGGAACAGGAAAACAGGAGTAAATGGCTTCAGAAAAGAATGTTTATCCTCATCTGACATGCAAAGTAATCCACCCCTTAGAAACACAGATAAACCAAGCTTCCAGGAGAGTCTCTGCGGGATGTCATCCTCACGAAGCAGCTGAGAAAGGCTTTTGCTGACACACAGCACATGGTGCAGCTCGTGTGCTGTGCCAGACCAGGCTCTCTTGAGAATGGAGAATCTGACTATTTCTGCCTTTCTAACCTATTTTTGGGAGCTGCTGTCTGCACTGGCTTCTGTCTGTCCCCTGTGTTTCATAGACCAGATACATCTGCAGAGATACCAGCAGACACACAGACAGCCCCATGTAACAGGCCCATGCTTTGGAGGGACTCTCACAGGGATGTGCAGTTTTCCTCGTTTTGCAGCTATGCTTCAGGAGTACGCAGAGATCCAGCCCAGGCAGGTCATATAGAGGTCCTATGAGAGTATTTTTCATCTCCTGCTCTTAATAAGTGAAAACCCCAGAGAACAGAGAGTCAGGGATTGGCAAAGGAGCAATGCTGGTACTTAACCACACTCATACATGATGTAGTCTTCTTGTTACATCAATAGGAAGAGTTTTCAATTGATCTAAAAGTACTTTATTAATATTACTGGCTGGTAGAGGATTTATTTTAGCTTTTGTAGTGGAATAATAAGGTCGTAGAATCTCACAAAAGCAGCAAAAATTCTTAGGGCCCTTTGCAATAAGGACCAGTCTGGGGTTTGACACAAGTGCTGGGTCAAACTTGGGATTCACTCATTTTATCACATATGCTGGATGTACCAAATTTGTAAAGTTAGCTGGAACGGAGAGTGCTTTAACTTAATGCTACACTTCTATCCAACACAAAAGGTAGTTTGACTTGATTGAAAAGGGTGCTGAGTAGCTTAGGCTAAGTAAAGATAGCTGTTGTAATTATTTCTTTGCTGAGTATCCACTAAGCAGCTCTCAGTTCCTTTCATATTGTTTGAGGTCAGGCAGAAAGTATTACTTGTGGTGCTGAAAATTAATTTTTAAGATTTCTCATAAATTCTCTAATACTTGTATTTTTTTGAGATTTAAAACAGATTGCTATTTTCAGTTTTGCATTCTGAAGGGGATGACTCTGCATGGGAATGTCATTTGTCTTGTGATGCGGCTGGACCATGAACCTTATAACACATAGTTTGCTTCACGTTTCACTGGCAGCCCTGACGCAATAGAAAAGTCAGAGGGCAAGACACACATTTCATGCAAACAGGAAAATAATTTCTGCTGGGATCTGTTAAAAAATGATAAATGGTTTCACACCTTTGCTGCAGCCTGTTGTCAGCAACAAGAGTGCTACAACAAGCACTGTACGCAGAGGAAGGTTCTTGGATAAATTAAGTCTCTGCAAGTAGAAGAAACTCAACACTCTACCTGGCTGCTCAAAGACAGAAGCCTTTTAAAGAGGAAAACTTGACAAAAGAGCACACATAAGCAAATCATGTTGTCTAAGACTAAGCAGCAGTGTGACAAGCCTGGCCAAAGGAATTATGAAGGGTAATGCAGAACAAATCTATTTAGGTTTATACTTGTTTATAAATTAAGATAGTTACTAATTATTTCTCCAAGAAAAGGAAAAGTAAACCAAAACCTGGCTTGAGAAAAACCGAGTAGTTCAACACCAGAGGTTCTTATCTTTGGATGTTTGGAAGATTTTTACTGTTTGACAATGTTGTCTTTGCTTCTGGATAGCCCTGCTTAGTGACTTTTGAGGTGGTACAAAATCCCCGGGGATGCTATAGAGACACCACTCTGGTCAGATTCAGAACAGTCCTTGGGTTATTACACGGAATTAATAGTTGTATCTTAGGGCCAGTGAGGCACCAGATAGGGCCCAGGAGAAACCCATGGCCAAGGACTTGGTGGGTTGGTCACAGGCAGGCTGTTGAGAGGGCAGTGGCTGTTAGCAGCCTGTATGTGAGCCAGGCTGTGCCCCTTGGATTGGTGGGAGGCAGAGATGTTCCTTATACTTTTAAATTTATTGTTATAGGGATAGTGTGTCTGCTCAGTGGTGGCTCTCACCTGTGATTCTTGTGTCTCATTTCAGCTCCCTGGTATACCTTCTCTTCTATAAGAGGAAGTTATCTGTCATCTGCTGCACAGGCAAAGGCAAACCTGGCTTCATTCCGAGCATCAGAGAGTTGAATCAGAAAGGATTTTCTCAAGAAAGGTAAATCTGGCATTTCTTAATTTTGCAAGTGAAACACTGTTTTTCTGGTGTAAGCACTATTGTTACAAGTGCTTTGCTATGCAAGTGCCAAGTATGAGACCAGGTCCTACCATACAGCTTGACCAGGCAACATTTTGTCTTTGATGAGTGACTGCAGTTGATTGAGTCATTCTGAAACAGACAAAGGAAGCAAGAGAGAAATGACAGGGGAGTATGCAAATAAGGAGTATGGGTCACTGTTGGGTTCCCACAGACACCTCCCACAGAGGTGTTTTTCAGTGCCTGTATCTAGAACTGTACCTTTGATGCTGCATTTTACCTGGGGATTTTGGGCCCAAACAACACTGAAGTGACCCATCTTTTCCATGAAAACCATAGTTTCGGAAGGTAGAATGGACTTGTTGCACACTGCAGTCTTGCCCTGCTATAGGGATAGGATGTAGCTGGGGTATATGCTTCAATCTAGCCACTGGAAAAAGAAAAGTCTGGTGTGACAGGGGGAAGAGGGTGGAATAGCAAGCTGTTTTTGCTGAGTCTCAGCCTTCCTTAGGCAAGTTCAGCGGCAGTGCTGTTCACGAACCTGGGAAAATAGCTTTACTATAAAATGACACTAATGGCAATCTGTCCTTTCTTCTTCTCTCCTTTACTGCTGTGTTAGAAGGTCAAGGACAAATGTTAAAACACTGGAGAGTTTGCAGGAGTGTTTCCTTCTCTCGACTTCACCCCTTCAGCATGTTTAGACCTCTTTGTGTCAACCTCAATGACCGAACGAAGATGTTGCTATTTCTGTGAGTAACAGGAGAGCTGCTTAGAATTGGCTTGTGCAGAATATTTTGGGTTTCAGTTGAAACTAATAGAATGAATGGAAGTTACTCAAATTAGTGTTGGTTTTTTTCTGAGTTTTGGCAAAAAATAAAGCAAAGTTTTCAGTATTTTTTTGGCTAAAAAAGTTCTGAATTTGTACAAAAAACTCTTTGGGTTTGGCAGTTTTTGGAGCTGTAGTTTTTCCATTATTGAAACCTTCAGTTTTTCATTGGGAAAATAGATGTTTTTTGTGAAAGTTTTTGTGAGGATGAAATTCCCAGGGTGACAATTTCTTGCATGGTCCTCCTCAGATGGGATCTGCTGGAAGGTGTTCAAACATGAAGCAGAAGAATGGGAAAACCTGAAGGAAACACTTGTGTTTCAGATACCTCTGAATGACAAAACCCTAAAATGTCATGAATCACAGAACAGTTTGGGTTGCAAGTGACCTGTAAAGATCATGTAGTCCAATCCCTCTGCAATGAGCAGGGACATCTTGAACAAGATCAGGTTGCTCCACCCAGACTGACCTTGAATGTTTTTAGGGATGGGGCATCTACCACCTCTCTGGGCAACATCTGCCAGTGTTTCACCACCTTCATTGTAAACAATTTCTTCTTTATGTCCAGTCTAAATCTACCCTCTTTTAGTTTAAAACCATTACCCCTCGTCTTATCACAACAGGCCCCTCTAAAAATTTTGTTCCCATCTTTCTTATAGGCTACCTTTAAGTATTGAAAGGCTGCCCACTTTCATCTTTTCATCTGACACAGAGTCCATTATTCTGTTCCCAGCTCTCCAGCTGATCCACCAAGGCATGTAGGTAGGTACAACGCAACAATTTATTTAAGGCTGCAGTCTGCTTTCAGGCTCTTTAGGCATGATGTATTTGAAACCATTCTCAAAAATTCTGGTACTTAAGAGGTTGTCCTCCAAATAGATCCAGAAATAGTACTTTGTACTGGCCCCTGCTAGCAGTTCATTTCTTCCCTTCAGTCTTAGCTCACTTTGGACACAAAATAGTAGCATTGTCCTGCATGTTGCCTGCCACACATCTGCACCGAGAAAACAATAATGACTTGAGAACAGGTGTTTATTCCTGGATCTTTGAAGCTCTAGGTAGCTTAAGTGAGTTGATACATCTGGATCCTGTGCTTTGAAATCTGTTCTCTCCTTACTCCCTGTTACTCACATGAAGTGCAGATATTCATCCTATGGAGTTAGTTATTGTGATGGTGGGCAGGTTAGCCAGGGGTTAAATAGCATAACATGCCATCTTCATTCCTCCTAGCTGCCCAAAGCAAGTATGATGAGGACAGCGTATGGAAAATGAGATGGAAATAATGAAAAGAGATGTAGAACTTGAACTACTGACATCCTGTGTGGACCTGTATTGCAGTCATCAGAAGGATGATCTCACACAAACAACATATTTCTCCTCTCTGCATGCCCCTTCCTTTTTAAGGAACTCCACTGACAGACTATGGGTGATCCCCTGGGTGTTCCCCTTGCTCATGTTTGATTTTTAAAGGAAGTTTTTTGGCTTAGCAGAAATCAGAGTGGTGGAAGTTCGTTATGATTGATTTACCTCTTGTTTTAAGAGCATAATGTCATAACTTGTAAGAAAACTTGTGATAAAGGACTTTGTAGGAGATGGAGAGGTCTGTCATTAGATGTTCACGTGGCTTTAGCGTGAGTCAGGAACTGATGAGGGTAATGACCTGCAGACAATCTAATGGGGATTCATCAGAAAGAAGAAAGAAGCCTTCTTTAACTCTACTCGTGCCTCATCAAAGAGAAGAGGACTAGATTGGACAATTCAATTTGTGTGCTGGTTTGGCCTGTACTCACTTTTTCCATGATCCTTTCAGCCATTCAGCATAACACATTGCAATGAGGGTGATCTGTCTTTTGCCTCTTTTTATGCCTTCTGCCCTATCTCCATTTCATCTCTGTGATTCCCCTTTGGGGCTCTGTTGTCCCACATGTCCAGGGTGCAGAACAACAAAGGTGAAAAGGTGATCTGAAGGCCTTGACTCCTGGGAGAGATAAACCCAGACTGAGCACAACTGGAAAATGCTATGAAAGTAAAAGACAGGAACAGGACTGAAAACCATGCCTCCAGCTGAGGGGCTGTTCCAGTGACGAAGAATAGGTAATACCTTTTGTAGATGAGGTCTGCATGGGTTTCCACTTTTTTTCTCTTACATTTTTTGGTTCATGGTATCCATTTGAATCGAGCTATGTTCCCAACGATATGATTCTCGTTCTATTTTCCTGTGCTGCTCCAGATTTACCACTGACTGTGTAGGTGCTCCTTTTCTGTCAACAACGGACTATTGCCAGCGGGATTTTGGGTTTGCCTTAGTGGTCAAGCAACCAATGTCCTCCCTGGTTTTGTTTAGATGCCTTCTGTTGCTTCGGCCCTCTTCTGTTGTACGGCCCTCAGACATGATTGTGGCATATGACTCAGACAACAGGGTCAGTATTGTCTTGCTCAAGTGGTTTTGGGAATAAAGAGGTGGCAGATTTAGAGAAAGAACTGATAACAATTTTATCTATACTACGCTTTTTCTATTTTCTCTCTGTTTCTTTTTTTTTTTAGTAATTTCCATCTTTCTGTTTTTTCCCCTGATGATGTCTGATCTTTTATTTTCTCTAAAGCCAAGAAACCATACTGACAGACAGTTGCGTCCTATGGATGTTTCTTGTCAACCAACGCACACGGGCAGCAATGGAAATCTGCATGCCCTGAGAGAAGACTCTCCTCACCTGGATGATCTTAAGTGCACAGGGGCGTACTAGCCAGGACACATTGCTTCTCAGTGAGGAACACTCAATGTTATGTCGTACCTTGTACATTACGCCAGCTGAGCCATCACACATTGTGTTCCCGTGTGCAACTCCTTGCCTTGTCAACCTGTTGAAACACGCTGTCTTCATGCGGATTTAGGATACTGGTGGTTACTTCCAGCTCCTGACTACTGTGTGAGCTCCTTGATATACTTGGGAGCAATAAATTGCCTGGATTTTTCTGCTGCCTGCCGGATGGCAATCAGCTGATATTGCACTTTGATGATGTCAGATGTGATTCTTCCCACTTGAGTCTGAATGTAATTACAGACATAGGTTTCATCTATGGCTGGTGGGGCATTGACACTTCCCATTTGTCTGATTTTGAGATGAGTAAACTACGTGTCTCCTTTAAGTAAGAAGGTGTCTAGGCCTGACTCTCTGCCTTACCATGCAGTTAACCCTGTTAACTGCACCAGAAAAAATCACATAGGAAAGTGAAAGGTAGGAAGGAGGATAAAGGCAGCACGACAAAGTCATTACTGACTCACGCTGAGGCAAAATTGAGCCTGAATCTATGTGCAAGGTAAACAGCGTAGACATATGCTATGCTCTTGAGGCTCACATAACTGGTTCCTACCTTCTGTACTTCAGTCTGAAGTTCATGTTTTTGCGACACAGCCTCTCCATCGTCACTTCATGGTGATGCAGTTGTTACCTTGACTCGTCATATACCATTTTAGGTCAGTTGACAAGAGTCCACCTAGAGATATGTTTTAAACCAACTCTAGTACCAGTCTGCAGGTGAGGATGAGTAGTCTGGCTGCCAGTCCTTACCAGTCATCTTCTGCTACTTCATATTTAGCATATTCTGAAGCACAGAGAATGCATCCACTTTGCTCTGTGGAATACATAGTGAAGGGGTCTCAGACACTATGAAATTTGGGACATCTGGAGAATGAGACAGACTGTGGGACCCTCCTCCATCTTCCCACTTAGGTCTTTTACTCTGCTTGGCTGTTGCTCCAGCACCTATGCCTGGAAAAGAATGAGTTTCATTCAACCAAAATGTCTTCCTAGTCACTCTTGTCAGTGCAACCCTTGTGTCTACCAACAGGATGTAGTATAATGAGGAGAGAGAAATTATTTAGGGTATTTTTTTTCTGAAAAAAAATAATTTAATGAAAGAAAAGACAATCCAGGCTCAATATCACAGGGAGAAAACATCCTGGCAGTGAGACTTCTCTAATCTTCCAAGAGAAGCGGTGGAAACCTTATCACTTATAACATTAAAATAGGCAACACAGAGCACTAGAAAAAAATGCCGTCGTAAAATACTCTTAATTGGCAAGTAGGTGGACTGATATGGCTTCATATATCACTTACATTTATCAGTCCTTCTCAGAGCTATCCTCTGCATCCTAAAGAAATATCCTTTGGCTGTGAGCACTTTGTCTCACAAGTAATTAAGCAGAAATGAGTATATCACTAAGTACATTTCAATATGTGTCCTCAGCTGGCTGGAACTCAACCCGGGTATTCAGGATCTGCTTGTAATTAACATTCCATAGTAAGACTCCACACCCTCTATTTGTCTCTTCCTAATTATGTGTTGGAAATGCACATTTCTCCTACCATTAGAGATTTCAGCAGGGGCGTTTTAGCTGGACTTTAAATTGCTTTCTACCTCAATTTAAATATTCCCTGTTATTTTTGTGTTTGTAGATATTACACAAGTAAATCTTTTCTCAAGGCACCACAGGGAAACAAGCCACTGACTCAAAAAAAAAATAAACCAACAAACCCCCCCCCCCACCACTCTCCCCCACCCAAC
>NW_010426410.1:9520-22453 GCF_000710305.1 Buceros rhinoceros silvestris | reverse complement strand
TAACACCCTCCCCCCCCCCAAAACCAAGAAAAACCAAACAAAAAACAACTGCTGAGCTGCCTCCTGGGTTGAAGATATCACAGGCATAGGCTGTGATCTGTTAGCTCTTGTGGGTTTCAATAATGGCAATTAAAGATGTCACTCCTAATTAGCGCAAGTGCCTGTAGATGCAAGGGGCAATTTTGAATGGTGAGGCTCAGGGATCTTCTTTCTGTGAAACTGTTTTTCCTGCCAGTTCATTAGAGCAACTTTTTCATGGAGATGTATCGTCTGGGGGTGCTTTTCATCGGGAAGGTTTGACTGCATTAGGAGATGGAGAAACAAAATGCTCCAGCTTCGGATGAATGGGAGCTTTAACTGGGGACTGTCAGCAAGGGACTGAATGGCTGCAGCTCCAGGTGTGATAACAAAGTCGTGCCCGTTGTGGACTAGCCTTTAACAAATTCATCAGTGACTTGTATCATGCTGCTTCCCTGTTCTCTTTTCTTCAGCCTGTTGAAAAGCCCAGGTTCCTTGAGCCTGCTGTGCCCAAGGTATGTGCTGAGGGGACATGTATCTGGGTTACAGCTAGCACATCTGGCAATGGACTGACAGCAATTTAGCATTCAGCCTGAACTTAGAAAAAAGCCTAAACCAGCACCCCTGGATCTGCAGGGAGATACAATACCCGCTATGTGGTTCCTAGGACAGTGCCCAGGGATACGGGAAGAAGCAGAGGCACCAGCCTCCCTTTTGGTAGGAAATGGCTGAGGCCCCCTCCTGGTGGAGCTCCTCTGGCTGGGCACTGCTACCACGCTGCTGTCAGGGCTATGCTGGGATATTGTGTGTCTGAGGGCAACCAAAACAGTTTGTTCCCAGACTCCACACAGCTTTTAATGCCCTTGACTGTAATGGTAATTAAAAGCAAACAAATCTGGATGAGATCTGTGAGGCTGCCAGATCCCCACAGAGACACCTCAGCTTTATGTTTTATATGGTAATGGGAGGCCCGGTGGTGAACTCTTTGCTGCTACTAGTAAATGGTGACATATGAAATGTCATTCTGGAGCCAGTGGATGAAATTGTGGCTCTGCTGAAGCCAGTGGCAAAACTCCCATTGACTTCAATAAAGCCAGAGCATTTTGTGCAGATATTTTCCACATATAATTCAGTCAAGGGGACGTCCACCCTCCCCAACCCCCCCCTCCCCCCAACATTTTTCTTTTTCTCTAATGATTAATAAGTTAAGAATAAGAAAAATACATTTTTTTTTCTGGAGTGGTTCATTTTTGGGAAATCAAATTCTGACCTACTAAGCCTGCTCTGACTGTTTTAGCCTTGAGGCAAATTTGCAAACTGGCCTAGGGAAGCTGGTACTTGTTATTGTTGCTTCAAAGACAGTCTATGTGGGAGAGGGAATGAGATGTGTTGGGATTAAAATACTCTAGCCGTAAAAAGCAGTAATAATTACCGTCTACATGTGGGCAAGTCAAAAGGGGTTATTACCAAAAGAAATTTAAACTCCTTTTCTGTTTGTAGAGAAAACTGCCTGAAATCCAGCCTTGTTCATCTGTGCAGCATGGATTGTTTTTAAATGCAGTTTTCTTCAAACACCACTTTTATAAGGCCAATTCTAAATGGATGGAGGCAACGTTAAGAGGTTCAGCATCAGGTAAGTGAGGATATAATAGGAACTACAGAAGGCAGGTCTGCTCCCAGCCCCTGGGAGCCGGTGTGCCAGCAGAGCTGCCTCCCGTGAGAATGCACAGCACACCCCCCGGAGTCAGGCTGTGTGCTGCTAAGCGGGTCAAGATCCTGGGTCTTCACAGTGTCAGTGCGCTCACCAAAAAGTTAATCTTTTAATAGAGTATTTTGCTGCCCTCTCCTGAAACTGAGTCAGGTAATTAATAGGTTTGAAAAGGACTATCATATCATCTGGTGTGACTTCATACAGATACTGTGCACTTCCATGTATCTCCACCTGCATTCCAGTAACTTGTGATTGAGGAGTTCCTGTTTTCCCAAAATGTGTCTGTCCTTCTTGTGAGAATGCTGCTGTTCACTATATTACATAATTTAATGCTAATTACTTTGTACTCAGTCTCCTCTCATTGACTTTAATGAAAATCCTCTTCAGACTTATTCATAGAAACAGGACGAGAATCAGATCCCAGTCCTCCCTGATAGCTGTGAAGATGCCTTCTAATGGAGAGCACTTGGCTTGGCGCATGGTGCACCACATGCTTGGTGCACTTGGTTTTCTGCATGGACTTTGACAGAAAGACATAATAGAGATCTGCATTTTTTGTGGGGTTTGGGATGTTTTAATTTTTTAAAAATACGTCAGGTCAATCCCAAACATGAAGATTGTCCTATGTGGTAGGAAATATTAACTGAAAATTTTCAGAGTGTGAAAAGAAGTGCTTCTCTATCAGCCATAATTAATAGGACAGTTTCCTAACCTACAGTTGGTTGTGTGAGAAAATTCCTCATGCTTGAAAAATCTTGGCTGGTGATTCCACATGCCATTCCCCCAGCCTCCAGTTTTGTTTTAGAAGTTGAAAGAGAGTGTGTGTGTAATACCACTGCTCCATTATAACTTCTACTCAAAATGCTATGCCACAATTCTGTCAGCTCCAAGATTAAGGTATTTAATAGCGTCATTTGGGTTGTGTCTTATAGCGAGATTCAATCAGTCCTTTGTTGCATACATTGTTGGCTATCATTTGATTGGGCAACACCTGAGTGTAGGAATGGTTTGGAAAAGCTGTTGCACAACGTTGTATTCCCTGTTGCTTCATGGAAACTTGGACTTCCTCTTAGCTTCACTTTCTGAGAGTTACACACTGCTGGAGAGCTCTCTTTGAACCAGAAAACAGTCATGATGAGAGCATCAGTTTTATTTAGGTTTTTTGTTTTCTTTTTTTCTATTCTAGGTCCACAAATTTAATCCAGTTACACATGGCTTTCATTTTACATGATTATCCAAGCCTATTTCTTCATTTGCTTCCTGGCTGTACACAGGGCAGAAGCAAGAACATTTTCTTTCCGTAAGGTCCTTGTGTGTAAGTTTGGCAAATATCTGCCTTTTATTTTGCTGTTAGATATTTCTTTTTCTTACCATCTGTTGAAAAGATTTAGCTTACATAACAACTGCTTTCACCATTTGTATCACTGCGAAGTAAAAATTGCCTACAGACACAGAGATTTTCTTGCACTCGCTATCTATTTCACACCCGCCTGTTTATGAAGTGGTTCGAGTATGTATATCCTCAGCAGCTCATGGATCCAAAAATACCCAGCTGCTTTACAGACCTAATGAGAGTAGTACTTGTAGATGTGAAGAAATACTGCCCATGAATTTTGCTAAATTTTCACAAGTTCTGCTGATTCATGCTGTGAGTGGCTCCTTCCTCACCCTCTCCCTCTGACCTTTGGGGATGGATGGGCAGTGCTCCTGCTCTTTTATCCTCCTGAGTACGCTGCCTTCTGTGCCACTGTCCGTGGAAAGAAATAGTACCTCTTGGGTACAATTTATCACATTCTCACACAGATGTCCACAGTAGTCCAGATGACTTGCTTGCTAAAAAATCAGCTGTCTCTCTACCAATGATTTTAAAGGGATGCCAGGCCACTGCCTCATAGATAGGTGTCTTCGGTGGTGGCATGTTGAGCAGAATGAGACAAATCCTACTCAAGCATCCCAGCTGAGTAGGTGGCTCTGCAGCCTCCTGCAAGTGCTTATTTACTCTTTGCGCTACTACTAGCAAACTCACGAGTGTCCCAGTCCTGCGAGACCACAGAGCCTTTGGCTAACTCACAGCAACTGATGAACAACAAGGGTTGAACTGGGAGGCCAGGAGCATGCAAATAAGGTAATTTCACTTGGTAACTGAGGCAGTTCACCTCACACTGAACTCCAAACTACCTGATGGAGATTTTGCTGAAAGCAAACTAGACAGCTGTCCTTCTGAGATTCTGCTAATTATGTTTTGTCTCCAAGGTGGCTCTGTTGCACACTGGGCCCTGCCCTGAATGGTCTTGAACTTCCACTTCATTCCTCTTCCAGGGACCAGATAGCCAGTCATGGCAGTCTGTAGAATAGCACACAATAACACTGGTGTAGCTCTGAGTGCAAGTTGTAGGTACCAGCTCTCCCACGCAGCCTTGGCCTTCTGAGGTATTTCTTTCCTCTTGTGAGTGCCATAGCATATGTGAAGACAGTGAATTGGCATCTTGGTTGCCCCAACATCCTTGTCCTGACTCTATCTGCCATCTGACTGTGCTCTGCAAAGACTTTCCTCTGATTGATTGTCACTTTCAGTGTCTCTTGTTTAAGTAAGTGATTCCTTACAGAACAGGAAAGCTGCTGGTAGGTACAGGAAGCAATTGATATGTTTGTGTCATCTTACGAAAATCATTTAAATGGCCCAAATATCAACACTTGCTGCCAGATGCTCACTTTGAAATTAGTGGGGCCTTTATATTACAAGCATTTACTACCTGTCGTGTTTTCCACATGGCATGAAGTGAGGAGAAGCTGTTTGTTTTTCCTGTTTCCTTCCCCAGCTTTTGGTTGCTCCCTTGCTGTGTAGTTGTCAAGGCACTTCCACTACGCATATATGGGCTTTTTCATTGTCATGTGGTAGCTTTCCTGGATACTGATGGTTGAGCTGCGGTAGTTGACAGGTTGGAGAGTTCCATTGGCTGTAGGCAGGAGGCAATTCTATATGTAAGACAGAAACGGGATATTTGTAGGTATCCACCCCTGTGGTATTAATAAGTTCTTGAACTAGAGAGAAATCTGCCGGCAATAGGTGATATATACAATATCCTGTACTGGGATAAGGGTGACAGACCAGATGAGCTTTCTCTAACTCCTTATCCGCTCTGTGGTTCTATACCATGAATGTATTATACGTGAGCTGGACTTGCTGATGATCTACTGAATGTTAACCTTAGAGCAGAGGTGGAAAAAAACAGTCATTACTTTAATATTGAGTATTCCTAACTTGAATCCTTTGGCTGATGAAAACAAAAGCATATGCCGCAGCTCTTGCTCTGCACATTCTGCAGAGTCAGGTTATCCCTGGTGTAGACTGCTGAAGGCCAGGATATTTTAGTTAAAAATAAACCCAGAGTAATCATGACAGGATTGTAAATTAATGTGGTGCATTCTCTGAGCACCAGCTTCCATCAGGGTTACTCTGGTGATTTGTCAGTGTCGTCCATCACCAGGGCCCTATCGCTCTAATGATGCATCTCATAGTAAAGTGGCCCCAGTTGCTGGGAAGAGATTCTGCACTCAAACTGTAAAAAGTATAACTGCTGTTAACCTCAGGTGTTCTCCTTTTACCTATGGTGCCATGGAGAATAAGGCAAATAGCTTCCACAGACAGAAATTTTATTTAATTCTTTCTGCTGCATTCAAAGCAAAATATTTTCCTTCACTGCAGCCTTTGAAACTCCATTGAGAACTTCTGATGATGTTTAGATGATGAACTGTTGTATAAAGCTGGCATAGCTGTCCAGATTAACCTTTAGTAAAAGGCTTTTAGGCTGGACTGAAATAATGCAATCTGCCCCTGAGGCTGGGGTGACCATGTGATTGCCTCAGCCAGCAGCACCATGGGAAACTAGCTGTGACTCAGTCTTGCTTTGGTGGACGGTTCTCCTTCGGTCCAAGGGGAATTCCTACATATGAGCTTCTACCCAGCTGTAGGTTACTTCCCTCTTTCCACTGGTTCAGCACTGCCCCCTTGCAAAGTTCTTACCATGTTTTCCCCCTGCTCCACCCTCACAGGCTGTAGGTCCCCTGGGCTCTTTGCTCCGCTACACTGGTGCACAAGATTTTATATCAGCATAAGCTATTTCCACTCCTTTAGACAAAAACATCTCCTCTGTACATGCAGAAGCAGGAAGTCAGACGTCTGAATAGTCTTCCCACAAATTTCAAGAATTACTCACATTCATTGTCATCCTCTCTGGGCTGTGCTGCCTGAGGCGGCCGCTGGCTCAGATGAGATCTGGGGCACACCCATCGAATTGAGGAAGAGCTGAAACCTGTTTGTGCCAGGGCAGAGGCTAATCACTAGTCCTTTGCACGCCCCAGAATTTGTCCTGCCTCTGATGCCCCACAACACACACTGGGAGCCTGAGCTTCCTCCCAGTCTACCTTTCACAGCTGTCTACCGGTAGCTCTGTGGGGTGAAGAACCTGAGGGCAGGCTTAGACCTGTTTAAACATATTTGTCTCATGATTTCTGCCTGCATCAGTTGTGTCGGATTGTCCACAGATTGCCTACCTTCATGGCTTGGCTGCATAGTATTCCCCTCTGTGTTGGGAAGGATACATTCTGCCTTGCTGTAGAGGACACAAAGCCCTTCTCAAAATGGTCACTTGGGAGGTGATTCTTCCCACATTGCCTCAGTTTGATCCCTACAGGCTGACAGAATGGGAGAGCATGAATCCACATATGGAATAGACATACGTGCTCTGTCTCCTCACCTCCCATGAGCTGTCAACAGCATGAACAGTGCACAGGTCTGGTCCTCAGAGCAGGACCTATGACCAGAACCTATGGTTTTTGTGGTACCCACTGAACTGTATGGGCTTAACTAAATGTCTGTCTGTTCTGGTCTGTTCAGATCATGCCTGTCCTCTTATCTCTGATTCCTCTGGGCCAGCAACCCTGATTATTCTCTTCTGAAAGAACCTGTGATGCTTCAGGAACAATAAATGGCTCAAACAGTTATTGCAGATCTTCCAGGTGCCCTCACTGGCTCCTTGCTGGTTGGGATAAGTCCAGAAATGAAGAAATGTGAGGTGGATGCAGCCTGAGTTTCCACAGTGGTCTGTACCACAGACTTTGATAACATGCAACTGAACATGGTTCTGCATACCAGAGGTATGTTCCCTGTAGGAAGATCATCTTTCAGCGAGAAGGTTAACTTCAGACCTGCCACGGATAAGGTAACAGGCATGTGCTGACTAGCATGTGCTGCAGTTCAACAGCAGTTTGTCTTGCGCATCACAGAATTAAGATAAGAAAATCCTCAGCTCATTTTTTTTTTAGGTTGCTTTCCTGGAGCAATCCTGTATTTCAAACTTCTGATAAAGACAGTGATGTGGATAGTGGCTCAAGCTATCTCTGAACCTCGTGCTGTCCCTCTGCTACCTTTTGTTTGAGAAACTGTAATATTATATCTTATTTGGGGTGCAAAGCATCTCTGTTTTCTGCCCAGTGCAATGACCCTTCCTGAGGCCAGCACACAGGCACTGACTCATGTTGTTAGAGTAATATAAGTAATAATCATTCAAAGTTTCTGAACCACCGGATGAAAACCACATGTAGTATTCGCTATACAACTGTTTTGGTTTGAGAGATTCAGTTAAATACTGACTCAGTGGTTAGGATATGTAGGTTGGCTTTATGGTGCTAAACAGTTCAGCATTACATCAGTTAGTCATAAGCAGCAATGAAAAAGGGCCCACACTATTTCTAATGCTTCCCTGATGTCATTTAATTTATAAGGAACTGGGCTGACACAATGCATGTTGAGATGGTTCAAGCATATTCTTTGGCGAGTGGGGGGCAGATTTCTGCTTTCATGCCATTGTTTTCACCACAAGTAATGTTACAAGTGACTCCTTTTTTCTTGTCTGTCAGTTATGTTTCGTATAATTAAGGCTAATTACTATGTATGGATAAATATGATTCTGGTGGGAGTAAATTGTACTTACCATATTTATTCTCTCTGTGACTGACCTTTTCTGTGAAATGTTTTATAAATCCTCACTTCTGAGACATGCAGAAAAGAGCACCCGCCCCTGTGCTGAATGGTTTGCAGTGCAGTCCAACACTACTTTAACATGTATAGCCTTTGAGAATCCAAATCACAGGCACTAGAGTGTAAAGAGCTCCTGTTGACTTCAGGCCTTAGAAGAGAAGATTAATGAGATACGCAGTTCTGGTTTGAAGGCTGCCCATCACCTCGCTGCTTGGTGCAGAAGAAAGACTCTTAGATTCTGGCCTAGGAAGCAAAGCTGGTCTGATGAAGATATTCTGATTGTTCATATATCTGCTTTCCATTTCCAGCTATTAAACAGCACGAAAAGACAGCTGTCAACAGTACTGATATTTTCCTTGTTTAGTGTTGCATGTGGCCTGGGGCTGTTGGTATCACTGGAATGTTACTTTTTCACTGGGGAGACTGTGGCTGGAAGAAGCTGGGGCAAGGGAAGAGAAGAACTGTCCGTGAGATGACATCTTTTTAAAAAGAAATTTTAACAACTGATGGCTGTGAAAAAAACGTAGAGATGTTGCTTACTTGTCACCAGGGCAAGGCTGCCTGAGTCTGCAGGCAGCCTGAGACAGTAGCATTTGCCTCTCAGTGAGATGAATCTGTTGGCCATGGCTGTTCTGGTAAAACTCTGACTCTGAGGGCAATGGCACTACATGGCTTACATACGACCATCTATATGGCTGTACTTAACTTCTTTGCTGCCAGAAACTGGGTGGTCTCATCTACGTTCCCTATTGCAAAGGATCCCTAGCCTGTGCCTGAATCACATCCAGGCACTGCCTGGGAAAGCACTAGCTGTCAAGCAAGCAAACTGCACCAGCGAGCATGGAAACTATTCAGTTGGTCTTATAATTTCATGTTTGAGCTATGCCCTGGCCTGGGTTATCTCCCTAACAAAGGTGTAGCCTCTGAGACCCAGGATGGCCTCTTTCCCAATGCAAAAGGTTTGAAGGAGAGGCTGTCTGCTCCACCAGCTTATCAGAACTTACCTTTTTGGGGAAAGTTCTGGAGGGGATGCCTTTCTGAGAAGAAGCTGCTCTGTGATGCCTGACGTACTCCTGCCTTCACTCTGCCTTCTGTTTCACCCAAAGGAGTGAAGCCTTTGCTGTGTCCCATTAACAATGAGGTGTCTGCATGAAGCAGGAGGGGGAAGGGCCATATGCCTAAGGATTTAAGCTAACTCTAAGGCTTCTCTGCACGTACATATTTTTACAGATTTTGGACAGATTATCCCCAAAATGTCTTGAAATAGAGAGTCTGGAGTGAGACAAAAATTTCTGGACCTTCATTGCTTCTTCCTTGTACTAGACACCTCCATTTCCTAGTGTTTTCTGAACACGGTAGACAACCCTCAAGTGGAAGTGACAGCTGTATCCAGGAAAGATTGAGAAATTCTGTTTGGGCAAGCAAACTCCCAGTCCTCTCACCCACTCAGTTCACACTGTCTTTGAGGTTGCCTTTTCCCTTTCACACCCACTCCCACGTGGGTTCTCCACATGCTCAAGGATGAGACCCACACTGACTTTTGCTCTTTCATGATTTAAACTGGGGTGCTGTGGGATGCAAGTCTGCATTTGCTTAGCCTCTGGAGATGGAAAAGCAACATACCCAACTACCCAACAGCCTGCTGGTCGTGGATGCATCCCAGGAGGCAGAGGGAGCATTAGGACTAGTGGGGGAAATTTTGGCCAGTCTCAGCACCAGCACTGCCTGTCCTGGGAGGGGTGTTCTTGCAGCCCCCTGCACTGTAGCCAAGGCTGCAGCAGGCCTTGCAGCTCTGCTGGCCTCAGGGTGAGCCCAAGGACCACTGGCCCGTGCCCTGGGGCTGAGCATGGTTGTGAAAGTCCTGAGCAGGCAGACTGATGCTCCTCCAGCCTGTTTCATTTACCATAATGAAGATCACACTGAAGGAAGAGAAGGAAGCCTCTTGTCTATTCAGGAGTTTCACAAGCGTGGGGCACCCAAGTTTCTGGTGGTGGGAAAGCCCCAGAACGTGGGTTGGACTGAAGGGATGCACAGGTAATTTTACAGAAGACCTGCCTAAGCCTTGGGTAAACCTCAGTTGCATGAAAATCTCATTTCACTTGAAAGCTTGCACCTGCAGCATTCAGATGTGCAGCGACTACAATGAGCGATTCAGGTGTTTGTCCCTAAAAGCACTACCCTAGCTGTTACCTGGAAAATGGTCTGGACCAGGAGGAGATCCTGGGTATTTTTTCCTGAGAAACACACCAAACCCAGGCAGGAAACAGGGGTGGTCAGACCTGGGTGCAGTCACAGTGACAGTGGCAGTGCTATGCAGACCCCTCATATTCCTCCTCCTGCCTGTTGCAGCAAGTCTGCCTCTGACACACGGCGTAGACTAACCACTCTACTCCAGTGTGAGCCAACAGGACAACTGGAGGAGGCAGGAACTGGAGAAATGAAGATTTTGTTTGAACACCTGGAAGCTGCCTTGCACTGGGCTGTGTAGCAATATGACACATGATACACAATCTGTTACTTCCCTGTCCAGAGGAAACTGGCATTCACAGAACCACATGCAGCAGGTAGTCCCGCTGATGTGATCATAACTGGCCATCCCTAACAGAGCCCACTGTGGGCTGGAGTTGGGGCCTGAGGTATTCCTACAAACTAACGTAGCGGATGCAAATAAGTATCTATTCATAAAGAATATCCAGGGATGTTGTTCTCCCTCACCTCCCTCGTTGGGACATGGGCAACTCTAAGCAGGAGCTGTGCAGAGGTATTAGGTGCTATGGAATTCCTGCCAAAGCTGGCTCTCACACTCCATTGACTACAAAGGAAACCTGTGGAGACTAGCCTTCTCAGGCTAATGTTAACCCTTATGATTATTGCCCTAGGGCCCCTCTGTAGAGAAAGACAGCAGCCGATCCATCTGCTTGACCTTTGGAGACTTCATGTCTTCTGGTTGAGAATAGAAGGAAAGTCTTAGTGAAGGTACCTAAAGCAGGATCCTCTAAGTTGGTGGTGTGAATCCTCCGTCAGATATGTTGTGGTTCCTTTGTATCTGTTTGGTTGTCTAGATCATTCTTCAACCCAATTAAAGTGACTAACAGGGCCTTTTATCTAATCAAACTTTCTGGTGGTTTCAGGCCATTAGAACAATGCACGTACCACCACAAGGAAGAGTGGTCAGAGTAAGAAGACTTTGTCTGGACGTATTTTAGCTCTCAGAGGAGAAACAACTTTCTGGTTGTATCTTCTGGAATAAAAAACAGAATTGTTCAAGTTGCTCTAATCAGTCATCCTGACAAGTACAGATCAGTTATTTCATCAATCAATCAGGCCACTTTTCAGCCACTGAGGGACAATTTCAGGCTCTAAAGTGTGGAACAGATCTTGCCCTTGGGGGTAGTCCTGGAAGACCTCTGAAGGATTGCTAGGAGGAAACAAGACACTGAGACACGGAATGTTCTGTCTTGATTCAGCTCACATGCTGGGTTTAGAGGACATGGAGACTGGTGTTACATCAGCGTGCTTTTCATCCAGTTTTGGGAGGCTGGTGGTTTTGCAGGCTGTGGGGACAGCAGTATTCCTGTGCCCTGGAGGGCAGCAGGGTCTGGTGGAGCACCAGGAAGATTTCTCAGGATGACTCTTCACACCTTGAATGTATTATGTCTGAGTTCACAACATAGACTTCTCTGTAAGTCTTGAGTTTATTTTCTTGTACAGCTCATCCCCAGAAGCCCATGTGCTTTATAATGTACTGCTACAGAGGGCAGTCTCATAGGCAAGAGAGGAAATATCTCTTAGGCTTGTCTTTCCTACCTCATTTCCATTCCAAAACTTCCCCGGGTTTTAATCCCCAGGGACTGGATTCCTGAAGAGTCTCTAGAAAACCTCACCCCCTGCCTCCCAAGACTTCTCTCCCAGAACTCTAAGAGTTAATATCCTTGGAGCATCACACTGGAAAGCAGCACAAGTCTGTTCATGCAGTTGAGAGTGCCCTTTTATTATTGCTTCTATCTCTCCTATCATGTCTCACTCTAACAGAGTTGTTATTAAGATAATTAGTTAATGTAGGTTATTTTATTATTGTAGTCTTATTTGGTTTGATTGCACGCTCCGCTGACACATGTCATAAAAGCAACAAAAGCATTAAGAAGTTGCGTAATTTGCAAAACTGAACTGTCAGTATTGCGGAGTTCAGAGAATTGTGGAGGGAAGGAATATACAGACTCCACAGAGACGCGGGTCCTTCTGTGAACCTTGGATTTCTCTTCCTAGCATTTATTAGTCAGGAAAATGATTGGCATTTCCTCTTCTGTGCTTTAATTTTCTCTGCTTGTGCTGTATTTTCTGATCTTTGCTTTAGCCTGCAGAGGAAAGCAGCTCAGTCTTGTTTATCTTTGCCAGAGATTCCTGCGTTTTGGGAACCGCATCGGAAATAACTTTGGATGAAGGCAGACAAGAGGCTTTAAAAAGCATCTATCAAGTAATCAGGCGAGTCCGTGTATCATATTTCCTGACCATCTATTGCCTTGGTATCTGCTATTGGCACATGTCCCAGTGCTGCCAGAGTAGTACAGTCCTATTTTTATTTACATCCAGCGTTCCTCTATTCAAATACTTTATCCAGCCTGTCAGTGCAAAATCCAGGCAATTTTCATCTTCTTAACCTTGTGAGTTTTCCTTATGCAACCTCCTGACACGTAAGCTGGGGAAAAATGTTACTTTCTTCAACCTTGGTTTGAGAAGCTGCCTTTCAGCCCATCCCAGCAAAGCTCTGTTCTGAGACCTGACCAGCGCAACCATGTCTTTGTTTGTGTTGGTCTTCTCCAGGCTCACATCGAAGCTGCAAGTGGAACACTTGCCAGGCTGCTAAACTTTGACCGATTTGCAGCCATGTCGACCTGCAAATATTTCCTCCAGAGTTTGAGATTTTTGGCACCCCAGGTTTCCTGGATATGCTTACATCATTCCTGTGCAGAGGAGGACTTGGCTGTGTGGCTCAGAATGTGCTCTGTGTAATTGACTAAGTTCCCTCAAAAATACCCCAGCAATTTTACCAGTTCTTGTCTGGGGTTAAGAGGCATGTGATGTAGCCCTGTGGGCAGGAGAGGAAAAAGCCCTCCCAAGAGGCATTTCCTGAGCTAATTTGATAACTTTGGGGTTTGAAATGGTA
>NW_010426410.1:2837-9416 GCF_000710305.1 Buceros rhinoceros silvestris | reverse complement strand
AAAGAAAAAATCTCAAGCAAGAAACAAGCTGGTAAAGCAGAGACATGCACAGATATTTAAAAAATTATACACCTTGATTTTTCAAAATGTGGCCAGAGGCAATCAACCCCTAACACAGTAAACAAACTCCAGTGGGTTACAAGTGGTCTATATCCCGATAACTCATTTCCAAACATGGGCCCTGCTGCAGTGAGAATTTGGCCTTTGAAATCCCTTTTTGCTGTCACTGCTCTGAAAAGGGGAGTTTAGAGACAAGCCCTGCTGCATGCAAAAAACATCTGAAAGCTCCTTCACACACGCTGCCTTTTCAAGGTGTGCTGCTAAGGCACAAAGCACCAAAGAGGAAGGCTCCCAACACCTTGCCAAGGCTCTGGACTTTGGGCATAATGCCTTTAGGTCATTGCTTAAAAGCCAAGAGCAGCAAGAAGGGCAGACAAAGGCGTATTAGCTGGAGCTCTTCTCGGTCTCCTGGGAGGGACAATGGGTGCAGTTCACAAGCAGAGGCACACAGCTGTGGTTTGATGGTTGGGAGGTTGCACACGGGGTAGAGATCAGAATTCAGAACTGTTAAGCACATCGCCTGATTGTTACCGAGAGATTAAAAAACCCCCTCTGCCAGCTTTACACATTTGCAGCCTCTTGTCTTTGTGAGTCAGGAGGCAGTTCCTGTCGTGAGACACACACGCTCTAGTACAGGATGATTTTTGGCAAAGTCCAGATGATAGCAAGCCAGACAGGGCGGGGAAGCATTCCAGTTTTATAACACAATTCCATAATAGGAGACAGCATTCTTTTCATATTAATGTTTACACAATAGGAACTTCAAACTCCAGCTTTTGGGTTGTGTGGCAAAAGACATCTTTTTTAAATGCAACATTTAAACAACAACATTATTCTATAACTCAATGCACAGGGCTGCTGTTGGACCACCCACTTGGGGTGCAGTCAGTGTTTTGCAGGATGCTTTCATTTCAAGAAACAGCAAACTGGAAAGCACTGATTTAGTTATGTGCTTGCCGATGACACCATGACCTCCTCCTTGGATGGGTTACAGGTGTTCAATTCAACTGCTCTGACCCCAGGGGAAATCCATGCCACCACTCTCTGCATACTCCTTGTGAGCACTGTGAGGTACCGCTTCCCAAAAGTTATCAGGCCACAAGGTCTGCAGGCATTTCCATGATTTTTGGTAGCAAGAGTTTTGCAGATTGTAACGTGTGGCTGCTTCAGGACCATCCTTGCCACACATGCCACAAGGGACACTTTCTACCTCACCTGCTCTGGTGGCCCAGAGAGGAACTTGAGACTTCCAAGATGGTACTCATGCCTTAACTTACAGTGCCTTGCTAAGAAAGTAGAAGTTTGAAGGGTGAATTTCTCATTTTGGGATTTTGATCAGTCTTTGAATTTCACACCAAAAGTAATCCTGTGCTTTCAAGAGCCCTTGCTGCTCTTGACTCTAGGTTGCAGTTTGGACCATCATTGTAGCTCACATACCTTGCTGCTGGCATCCGTGTTAAAGGATGAGGAAGGGTGAAAAGACTCTCTGTGCTTTTCTCTCTCGGACTGTGTAGTAACAGAAAACACTTTCATGCTTCCAGAAATACTTTGGATCCTCTACTGATCTCATGATGAAAAGGGAAACTTCATTAAAACCTGTTTTTGGCCAGCAGGTGGATGCCCCTTAAACTAACAATTGCCAGGATGCCTGATTTCCAGAGATCCAGAGAGGTGGATTATATGAAGTATGTTTTCTCACTTGTGGCACCTGTGAGTGAAACTTCACAGAGAGCTTAACTGAACCAGACTGTCTAGAGCAGATACAGGGACTGCTACTACTAGTCTCTAAAAGTTCAGGTTGTCCTAAAATAAGCTATTAAATCCAATCCTGTTTTAGACGAGCAAAGACGTGCTCTGGAAAGGGCAAAATTATCAGTACTATTAAGGGATGCATTGGCTAACCTGAAAGAGCTGAAGTGGGCTTGGCTTCCAGAGACGCACCTTGCCTGAGTGGCCATGGGGCTGTGGGTATTGGCGAGGGTACTTGTGCCTTGGAAATGAAGTGGCCTTTGTGAGAATGGTGGAGTGGCTTTTGGAACCAGGAGAGGGAAAAACTCCTTAGGCACACGCAGGTAAGTTTGGTAACTGTCAAGAGTATTCTAGCATGTGTTTCCATGTACAACGCTGATGTGAAAGGGAATGTTCAGTAGTGGCCATTTTATAATGCTGTGATGATATTTGGATAGTGCAAGGTGATAGAGAAAACAGAATTCCTCAGGACGTATGTTAATGCAGGAGAGTGCATCAGTAGGGTATGGCAGGGGCAGTTTTTGTTTTTGAGGCTAGATGCTACAGTGTACACCACTGTGGTGTAATTGCAAGTATTATTTTGTGGTGAGTTTGAAGTGTAGTAATAAAGAGGCTGATCTGCATGCATGCATGCTTGCCACTGAGCCTTAGTGAGTTTACGGGGAATTTCTACTCGGAGAAGGGTTTGCAGAGCAAGGGCTGTGTGAGAATATTCCTTCCCAGCAGCTTGGTTGGTGTCCTTCAGAGCAAGCATGGCTGTGGTGGCACTGAGCCTGGCTCAAGGCGTTGCAACCTCTGAGCTGAGGGTGATAGCCCCATCCCTGGCTAAGAGAGGGATGGCCAGCTGGCAAAAGAGGTGGCTCTGGGGACTGACGTGAGCACAATCCGACCTTTAAAAAAAGAGATTTCCTGCCTCAGGAGAAGTGTTGAAATGTCTCAGTATGTTTCTGTGCCTTCAAACAGAGCCCTGAGCACCTGACGTTGCTTCCCCGGTCTGCCAGGCCGATAACAGGATGAACCTGCACTGCCTCTGAACCAGACATTCCACTGTGTCACTGGTTATTTTGTTGTACAGTGGGGCAGCAGTCTTTGCTACCAACATTGTTTTTATAGTTTATGCTTCATGTGCACTTCCCCCCCACTCCTCCCCAGCAGTTTGAAAGGAAACGGCATAGGAACTTGTGCGATGTGCTTACAGGCACACACAAGCAACGTGACTCATCAATAGACCAGGCTTTGGGAGCTGGTGCCTGTTACAGCATGAAGCCAGCCTGCTTCTTCACAGAGCTCTGAAAGGCAGCTGGCAATGTCAAAAGGGCAGAGAATAAAGAGTGTAGTGTAAAATGGAGACACAATTAAGCAAAGATAAAAAAAAAGAAGCTATAAAATTTTTCATCTCTTTACCAAAAGTTCCCTCCGGTGGCATTTGCAGAAACAAATAGTTCTGCAGCTTGCTGCTGTGAATACTGGCACATAGATTTTACAATAGTGCTAGTTTATTTTTAAACATCTGAACGAACAGCCGTCTACCTTGGTATGACCCAAGTTCATCCCAGGATATGCCTTTATCACTTGGTCAGTGATAAAGGCATATCCTGAGGAAACAGCTTTTAGGTGGTATCTCTATGAATCTGTTCCCTCTCAAACCTTCAAATGTTTCAAGCTCATATCAGACCTCGTACTAAGGAGGAGGGAGTGGATGGTTTATGACAATTCATTAATACAGTCTCAGGAGTCTTGATACAGTTCTTTATATTTCAGAGCATTTTTGAGGGAACTTGGTTTAACACTGACTGCATTTTGGAACTGGGAAAATTGAGGATCTTTCTCTGGGAAGTACAGTACATTTTAGATGCCTCCATTTAGTTTCAGGCATATAGCCTCAGAGAAGATGCTATGCTTGGACATTGAAACCATTTCTTCTTCTTATCTAACAGGCAATACTGCAGTAAACCCCAGTAATTTGATTATGTTGGATTGTGTGGAGCTGCCTGTAGCTGTGAGATACTTTTACACCACTGGAAATCTGTGCTGTTTCCACTCACCAGTGGAACTTGAAAGAAAAAAGGAATGACAAACATTTGAAAACAAATACTAACCTCTAATTTGACATTGCTTTAAACATTAAGATTAGTCTGAAATGACCACAAGAGTCAGAAAGATGTAAATTCTGACATTTCTTATTTCACAGTAGTCAGGATTTTTACATATATCATTGTATTATCTGATTTCTTTACATTTCTAGAGAAATAAAATTTCTACATCTATGAAGAAAGCAAATTTATAAAAGCCAGTGCCCTTATTATGTTCCTAGTTATTACCTGTGTTGTCCTAGTTACCACAGTTGCATTCCCATGTCATGGGATAGCAAGGTCAACTATTAAATACATCTTACAGTGGTGCCCAAGGTTATCACTGTTTGGTTATCACTCAAGGTCATCACCTGTTTATCGTTCATCATGTAACAATACCAAGCAAAACAGGCTCTCTAAGCATAAGTAAGAATTAATACTATTAATTCACCACACTGCAGAACTAATTGCACATTTTCTCACATTTTTAAGTACATACTAAAGAAAAAAACAAAAAAAAGAGAGATAACCTGCTTTCTGTTCACTTGAAAAGTGGCAGGGTGCTCTACTTCTGGACAACCTAGACAATTTGCCAGCCCAGTGCCTTGGTGTGGTTAGTGATTCTATGTCTTTGGTACTGAGACTTGCTAGAGAAAACCCTTCAAGGTATCCAGAAATATTCTGTTGTAATCTGCGTTAAGGCTTGGTGCTACCACATAATAAAAAGGATAAGTCAACTGCTAGGAGAAAATATTGCTCATGAATAGTTATGTGATGTGACAAATGACAAAGTTTGAGACAGATTAGTCAATCAGTTCCAGTCATCACCTTGGTTTCTCCTTCTGACAATTTTCAGAGTGTTTCTGTGGTTATCTAAAATTCTATTTTGCCCATGAGCAATATTTGGTTGAGGTTTGTATCCTCAAGATTTTTTTTTCTCATTTACTTCCCTAGAGAGTAGTTAATTTTGAGTCAGCATTCACCATAGAGGACATATCTTTGAATAAACCTAGCTATCTTTCATGTACTTCACAGCTTTTACTTTGGTTTTATCTTCCTTGAAGGATACCTTTTTTTCAATATTTTCTTGTCACTGGAACTGAAGATAATTTACATTGACAAGAGTGGTAAAATTCCACTGGTAAGCAACTTAAAACTAGATGCTTTCCTTGGAGAGAGTGAAATGACGTGATTATACTGTATATTTGTGTACCCTTGTAATTTATCTCCTTTTATAGTCTTCTGAAATTCCCTCTTGTTCCCTTGAGATAACTTAATGTTACCCACAAAGGAGCATGTCCCAGGCGCATCTGCATGCAGACTGTGGCGATATGCAGATGAATACCAAGTTCAGCGAGTTGGGGCCCAGGGAGTCACTGTAACCCTCACACTGTTGGTGTTATTCCAGGTTAATCAGTGTCAGACTTAATGTTGGTTAGTTGCTTTCACAACAGAGGATAAGGAGGGGAGACATTCCCGAGCTTGTGAATTTTCTGAGGATATTCACAATGGTCTGACAAAAGAAATGAAGATCTCTTTTACAAGAACAAAGTCCTCAAAACTTTTAGAAATTAGAAAGAATAGGTGAAGAAAGTTTTGCTTGGGCAGGTATTTTCCTTTTAATTATCATGTGATTTATTTAGGCAATTTATTAAAGATGTGTTGGAAGGGGATTCAGAGAGGAATTATTTTCCTAGTTTAAAAACAGCTTGTTTAACATTTATTCATGCTGGGCTGGCTCTCCAGATGGTATAAATTGGCATAGCTCTATTTAATTTCAGTGGATCTATGCCAATTTCCAGCAGCTGAGAATCACTTTTGGTTCCATGACTTTGGTTCAGTGATAGTAAGACCTAAAGAGTCAGCCCCTGGGGTGATGACCAAAAATTCTTTATCGAAATGAACCATTCTTTTTTGATGATCATCACAGAGCTGAGTGAGCACATGCATAATCTGTTCTGAACAGACACAATGCCTTTTCCCCCCTTCTACCTTTCATTGCTGATGGTGTCATATCTAAATGTGCTCTTTTCTTCAGCAAGATCCAAATGAGAAGAGGACAATGTGATTAGTTTCGTTATAATAGCAGAGCTTTCTACAGTGAGCCTGACAGTGCAGAGCTTCTGAACTGTGCTCTCCCACTGGTAGATAAATTGGAAGGTGCAAACGGAGTTGTGCCATTTAGTCCATACATGGATCGGCCCCATACAGTGCATCTGCTTTAGGAACTCATCCAACCATCACGGCGGCACTTGATCGTATCAGCTGTTAATGCATTTGTCTTTACATACTGGTTGTGTGGTAGGAATACCTATTTCCAAGACAATGCTATTCAGACCACAAATGTCAGACACTTCTATGATAAAAGCAGGACCTGGCATAACACTTTGGCATCTGAAATGAAACTATGGAAGAGTGGAAGAGACAAAAGACTCAACTATTATAGACTAATCAAGAAAATTACCCTTAGACTTTTGAAACAATGGGTTTCCTCATTAAAACTGACCACTGCTGTATGTGTGGTGGGTGACACTGGCTGGCAGATAAGCACCCATCCAGCTGCATGGGGGAAGAAAACAGGAAAAAGAGAAGCAAGGAATCTCTTGGGTCCAAATACAGATACTGATTCAGGTATTGAGAAACAAAGATGAGAAACATTCAAACACTTAGGGAAAATGTCTTTCCTCTCCCCTTTCTA
>NW_010426410.1:0-2745 GCF_000710305.1 Buceros rhinoceros silvestris | reverse complement strand
CTTTCCCTTTTTATCACCACAGTTTGCACTTAGTCCCTTTGAAAAGGCAATAGGCAGCACAGAATGTTAGGGCCAGGGTGTAGCAGTTTCTTTCTGCCACTCCTTGTTCCTTATTCTTTTCTTCTGCTCCTCCTTCCTTCTTACTCTTTTCCTGTGCTTTGGTGTGAGTTCTCCATGGGCCACAGTCAGCTCGGGGAGTATCTGCTCTGGCATGGGGAGCTGCAGTCCCTTGTGGAGTCGGCAGGAGCTGGCTGTGACTGGCATAGGGCAGCCCCTGACCTCCTCCCATAGAGGTCACCCCCGTTGCACCACCTTTATATATACACTTAAGTAAAGGTCTGTCGTTGGCGTCTTGAAAGACAGGATATGGGGCCACTTATATCCTTCGTCTGACTCAGTATGTTATTTTACTTGATGTCATGTTACTATACCTTATTTCAGTCTTCTACTGAAGATTAGTGGGAGTCCAGAGGTTTTGTAGCACCATGCAGAGGAACACACAGCTGTCTTTGGAAATGAAGGGGCGGTAACTTGTCTGGGACCATGGAGATGGCAATGTTCAAACTGAGCAGCTCCACAGTAAGGCTGTATTCACACATGAATTTCATTCTTTAACATGAATGCTGGAATGAAAAATAAAGTCTTAAAAAAACTTGAGCCATCTCCATCACCATGGTCTAAAATCACCACTATTTCAATAATGTTAATCTGCTTAGATATTAAGCCATTGAATGAGTAGTTTTGATTTAATGAATTTCTCTCATCTGGGCTTATTTTCTACTCCTCTTCTAGCTTTAATAGCTAGCTGCTTAATATGAGAGCTGTTCCATTTCATTACCTTTCTCCTGTTTTTTTCTCGAGGTGGAACTAATGCAATGCAAATTGTGATGCCTGTCTCTGATTTTTCTATTAGGCAGCTTATTATTATTAGGCAGCTTAGGATTCCATACAGCCTGTGTTATTGAGTGCAGAGCTAGAAATATGTTTGAATTTATGATGAAACCCTGGAGTTTACAATATCTCAAGTTTGGGGATTTTTTTTTTTCAAACAAGTAATAATATTCAATGATATTTAAGTTTTTGATGGAGGCTTCTTCTGCTAAGTATGTTACACACATATTTCAGTTCTGTTCTTTTCACCTGATGGAATGCCATAGCAGCTGCCGTATAAAATTTCCGGCATACAGTTAGGCATAATATGAACAGCATATGCTCAACAGGGCACTAAAGCTGCAAAATGCAGTGTGAACAAGTTCACAGACACTGTTGAAATGCTGGTTAGGGTTGGCAAAACTAGGTGTAGGAAATGGTTGAATGAGTTTTATCACGCCAGGAGGACTGGGAAGGTGTCTATTGTCACACATGGATGCCTGGAGAGATGGAGTTACCTTAGAAATCAGAGCAATTTCCTCTTTGAGTAAAGAGGAAATAATTTTTGGATTAAGCTCTGCAACATGTGTATGTGTGCTCTTTTGAGGGTGTAGTCTGTGCAGGAGGTGCTGCAGATTGCTGCTTTTGAAAACGATGGACTTGATGTGCAACTCCACTAACACTTTATTTTATTTGTTCCTCACTTTTGCTTTTATTTCACAGTATAAAACTTGAAGGAATTTGCTGGGCCATTGGGTGCATTGTCATGTCAAAGAGAACCCCTTTCACTTTTGTCTTAGAAATGGCGAGTTTCTTTATCCCGGTACTTTTCTGCAGCCCTATTTTTCTGATGGTTAGAGACTTTATTCCCAAATGACATTTTCAATGTATGCATAGACACCCTCTCTCCATTTATAAATCATCTGTTATTTTCCTGCAGTAAATGTAAGATATTTTCCCTTGAGATCTTTACTTCACTTTTAGTAGAAAGCAGTTCTACTCCTTGTCTGCTTTGGTTTTAGTGCTAAGTGAGCTGTACTCTTTTCTTTGCTCAGTAGTGAGGGTCTTCCTGATGTTAATGGAAGCGATCTGTGAAGTTCTATAGTCACATCTGGATTACCTACAACGCCTCTGTCTCCTCCCCAATGAAGAGCTGTCTGACATTTTTTGCAGTACACTTCAATTTCCTATGCTGGCCTAGATCATTTTGAAACTTGGCAATTCCTATCCTTTTCCTGCACTCCCTGTCTGCTGAGAAACAGCTTGCTTTGCTGATTGATCCTTTTTCTTTCCTTCCCTGTAGCCTTATATGTATATATGTCATATATACATATATATATATATAACCTCCTTACATGTGGCAAAAGACTGTATTCATCAATTTAGGTGTCTAAACCTCTCCTAAAGGCTTATTTTCTTTATTTGAATATGGGCATATTTGCCTGGATTAAACCTTAGACCCTCTTTAGTAGCACGTTCACCCCATTCCTACATAGACATGCTGGTCATAAAATGTCCAGCTCGCTGAAATGGATAGCAGTTACTATTTTATTGGCCAGGAAAAGGAAACTCTGAGGAGGTTTGGAATTCCAGATGAAACAAAACACGTGTTGAATATAGGAATTTGCAACACAACAGAAAGTGTTATTCTGGTTACTGCTTCTCGGAAGTAAATTTCTGGCTTAGTGGCAAGACCAGTAGGAAATCCTATAGAAGGATTAGACCATGAACATATTTGGTAATTATGACTGAAAGGAAACCCTGAAGGCAAGCTTGTCTTGTGAATAACATATGAAATAGGAGAGAACATCAAATAGCCCTCATGATTCAGGAAATATCAGAGGATACACATGTTGCACGAATGAATTGGTCGAG
>NW_010426409.1:32972-78168 GCF_000710305.1 Buceros rhinoceros silvestris | reverse complement strand
TCCGCGCTTGCTCTGCCTCCTGGCAGCCGTGGTATGGCGCGAAGGCCCTTGTCGGCAGCAGAGTCAAGCAGGGCTGAGAAAACCCGGTTGACTCAGTTTCGGTCGTTGTGAATGGTACCTGAAAGGCTCCTTGGAGAAACAAGTGGGAAACAGAGCGTTACTGTGAGTGACCGTTCCTGGGCAGGCTCCCAGCGCTGTCTTGCGGAGCTTCAGAAGGGAAAGGGGCCTTTGGACGCATAAATGAAAACTTCAGAAAGAGTCCTTGGAGACAAACGAAAAAGCATTAACTCCTCCACTGCAGCAGCTGTAATTTTTCGTGCTGCTGTAGCATCCCTATAACGCATTTTGTTGTTGGTCACCCTGGCCATTTACCTTCGATGTTTGATGCTGCCAGGCATGTGTTCCAGGTACCTGTGAGCTTGCTGGTGCTTCAGGTTTGTGACAAGTCTGGGGATCTGTGCTTAGATTTCCTTAAGCTTGCATTGAATAAAAGCTTATTTCCTTGGTGAACACATTAGCTCAGTGTTCAGGAATGGTCTAGGTTGTTTGTCAGCTGCTAAATGTTTGGGGGAGTAGAGACACAGCTTTTGTATGAGAATGTCTGGCACGGTCCTCTTTGCAGCCTAAGGCTTTGCTGGACTATAGTTCCTTTCATTTGGAGGAGTTTTTGTGAGACTGATTGTTATTACTTACCTAGTATTGAGCTTCAGGTTGCTGGATTTGGTATCTAAAGTATCTGAGAGCTGGCTGATTGTTTCCAAATATTGAAAATGTCTGCACACAGCACTCTGTTTTTATGCTCTTGAGTTGTTGTAAGTTCTCCTGCAGCTTATCGCGTTAACTATTCTTCAGATACTAATTTTTTCCTGTGGTAAAAGCTCCTGTTGAATCACAGTAACTGAACTGTGTGAACGCCCTAGAAGAAGGTGGGGCCTTTGAATCGGTGTTAACTGCTCCATCAAGTTGTTGCCAGTGTTACCAGTTCTATTGCTTGGAGTTACAGTCTTACACTGCTGATAACAGCTGTTATTTGGCCTTGTGGAGCAGAGAATCTTTCAATGCCAAATACACACAGGCTAACGAGCGTCTTTGTGGAGGATGATCTTAACAAGTTATCATTGTCCCCTTGGACAGTTGTGTGAAACACGTCTTTACGTAGCTTTCTCAGAGATCCTTGCCTGTAAAACCAGTAATCACACTAGTAATGGGTGTGTGGTATTTCAAGGATACCTTGGTGTGATGATCAACAAAAGGCAAAGGAGCAAACAAAAGGAGTCTCCAGTGAACAGCAGAATCTCAAGTTTTGGTAAAAAAGTTCTTGAGCAAGAGCTGGTGGTTATCAGTAACCAACCAGGAGTATCCCTTACCTCCTGCATGTCTACAGGTATCTTAAGCATACAGATTCTGACTGTAATTCTGTGGTAAAACACAGTCACCCTGTGGTGTGTCTTTGAATGTTTTCTGTTACTTTGATATTAAGGAACACAGCTTCTCATACAGAGATATCAGGCATGTGCACCTTGTTTTAATTCCCTGCCCATTTGAAAAGGATAAAAGACTGCTGGATTTTAGTAGCCTTTGTGAAATGAATTAACATCTGTCTTAAGCAGAGTTATTTGCTCTGAAAAATGATGCACTTGCTTTAAAGGAAGTTACTGTCCTGGCTTTTAGGTGCACTGTGTGTCTTGGGCTTGTTGTGAAGTAAGGACTGTAGTAATGGTCAGGATACTGAAACAGGGCAGTGAGTTGAGCCTTGGTGCAGCGTGCGTGCTCCTCCTTTGGATGTGCTATCTTAGCAAGCCTGCTCTGAAGATGGAGATCACCCTCTGGCTTAGGGCAAAAACAGTGCTGGCGAAGCTGACAGATATAAAGCAAGTGTCAGGCTAGGGGAAAAATCAAAGGGTCTTTTGGAGGGGGAGCAGCTTTTTGTTTGGGCCATATGAAGCTGAGATGTTATGGAGGATTCATCCAGGAAACCTACCCATTAAGATGTTAATCTTTTACTGTACCTGTGAGAATGAGTAGCCACTTTGGAAGGTTCTCATACCAGCCCAGTTTGGCATAAAGCTTCTAACAATGAATGCATTGCTAGAAGAGTGTGCCTCTGGGGAAATAAATAATATTAATGAAAATTACTAAATTGTAAAACTAATGATTAAACTTACTAAAAACAAAAATAAACAAAACCCGGAAACTTTACAAGATTTTGTGTCCCGTCTTCCTTAGTGATTCCCAGATTTTGGGCATAACTTCCTCTAATTTCATTTCACTGATTAAGAATTAAATGCCGTAAAGAAGCATCTGAGCAGCTGAATTAGTTTTTGGTGTTACGGTTGAAATGACAGCATTCCGTCTGTATTGTCCTAGTGTTCGTAGAATCCTCACAGAACAGCTCATGTTAGAAGGGACCTTGCAGGGTCATCTGGTTCAACCTTTCGAGGGAAGGACAGCCCAGAAGAGGTCATCTAGCACCCTGTCCAGCCACACCTTGGAAACCTCCAGTGATGGAGACTTCACCATGTCCCTGGGGAGGTTGTTGTCGGTTTCTTTGATACTGATATGAAACCTCTCCTCCTGCAACTTGTACCTGTTGCCCCTTGTCCTCTCTCTGAGGCTCCTTGTGAAGAGTGAGCCTCCATCCTCTTTCTAGCTGCCTTTCAAGTACTGCAGTGCTGTCACGTGGCCCCCACCAAGCCTTCTCTTCTCCAGGGAGATCTGGCTCCTTCAGTCTTTCCTCATAGGGCAGGCTCTCCAGACCATTGATCATCTGCGTGGCCCTCCTCTGGACCCCCTTCAGACTGTTTTATCTAATTATTGGGGTGTTTTGCTTGTTTAGGTTACAAAAAGTCCTAAGTTTCACAATTTCCTGAGGATATTAAATCTGAACAAAATAGACTTCAGCTTCAGAAAGACTTGAAAAAAGCCTAGTCTTTGATCTTGCAATATATAAGAAGTTTGCAGTAGTCTGAGAGACTTTTGGTGTTATATTTCGATGTTAAAGTGGAAGGTTTGCTCACAAACTTCTGTAACTCAACGTTCTTTTATTTAACTCTTCACTGCCTTTTCTAGCAGAGTTTTTACTTAATTGCTGGAGGAGTTTTCAATTTGAAACGTACTTCCTAGGAGGACTTTGCCACATAATTCAGTACTTTGACCTTTAGAATCCAAACTATTGATAACTAATTGACGGAGCTGTAAGGAGGCTATTTTGTCATCTTTCTTTAAGGAGAAAATGGAGTCCTATTTCATAGCCTACTAACACCTACACTTTTGATGTTAATGACGTGTTTTTTCTTGTGTACTGACTGTGGCGTTCTGTGATTTTTTTTTTTTTTTTTTTTTTTTTTTTTTGTTTGTTGGGATTTTGGGAAAGGACCACATGAATACTGATATTGCTACAACTTTTGTTTTTTTTTTTTTTTTTTTTTTTAGTCTGTATGCTGAGGATTTGGGTAAAGGCTGTTCTTTGGAGGTATTACAGCTCTTACATTTGCATCACTTAATGTTAACTCAGTTCATTCTTAGCACAGTGGCCAAACTGCATCTGCCAGCTCTTTATTCAAAAGGCCCAGTTGCAGAGCTTGCATTCTTTACCGGTCCAGGCAAATTAAATTTGTTGATCATGCAGTAATAAGCTCTGTTCTGTTGAAATCTCTGAACCTTTGTTGCTAATACCTCTAAAAGGTTTTCTTCTTTCATGTACATTTGATGACTCGTGTAACATTTAGATGTAGTTCCTGAATACTGTGGTTTTGAGGTTTTAGCTATGGTTTTCAGTTGTTATGGCACAGAATATTTCTGGGGAATTTTATCTTAGGCTGACTGCCATTTTCTCATTTTTAAATAATTTATTCCAATTTCATTCTTTCAGCTACATTGTCGAAAGGATTGTCTAGAGGAAAGCTGCAGTAGGCAATTCTGTAATTGAATACTGGCTCACACAAAAAGAAAATACCACGGAATAGGGTCTAACTCCATGTGTCTTTCTTTGGTGTGTTGCGTGCAATAGCTGAAGCCTTTTTTTTGTATTTTGAAATACTGTGGTATTATTCTTCAAATTGAGTAATTAGCCATGCTTTAGTTCACAAAATTAATTGCTTGAAGTTTGGAATTAAAATAACATGGCTGCAGACAAGCAAAGGGGAAGAAGTGTGCAGTCTTAAATCGGCTATGCTCTGAAATATGGCAAAACAGGTCCCTGAGAGTGTGAACTCTTTTACCTTTTCCAGTTAGGCAGCTTTATTGTAAAGGAAGATAACTCTTCATGCATAGGTGTTACTGTGTCATTGAGATCGTAATGAAGTTGTTTCTTTGCATGCAGCCGTAATAAATGATAGAGATCCTTGAATTATAGCAGAATTTCTCCACTTGCCCTCGTTCCACACCAATGGGAGAAGTATTCCTGTTTGATTTTGTACTTGCTTCATCTCCTCTGAACTCCCATTAAATTGTTTCCTGAGGCTTAGATTTTTTTTAATTTAAAAATGAGCTGTTAAGACGAAGGCAGAGGAAAGAAGGGTCTCTTGGAATAAATGGAAAGAGAGAGTTGAATTTAAGACCAGTGATTGTATGGAGTTTAGCTTTTTACATCTACAAGGCAGCTGAAACTTGTCTGAAATGAAAAAATTTGAGCACAGCTGCAATTTTTTTTCGTGTCTGTGTAGGTGGATGGGAAGTCTGTACTAAAAGAGCTGTCAGAGGGATAAATGACTGAAATTTGCTGGTACAAGATTATTTACCCCAGAAGAAAAAGAGTTGTAGAGCAATGGCACAAATTACATGCTGTAAATGAGCTATAAAATGTCAGAGGAAATTCAGTATTAGTAAGTGTAAAGTAATAGTATGGGAGAACATGAGTTGAGGGGGGAGGCAGTGTTGTAAGGTATATTGCAACGTGGAACTGTTTCCAGTTCCATTTAGGAGAGAAGCTGTGTTGGGAATTACTGAGGTAGCAGCAGCAGGGAAAACAGGAAAGGAATATTCGAAGGATTCTCACCACGCATCTTCAACTATGTCTGCTCTTTTGGTCACCTCAGAGATGTTAAAACTAGTAAAAGCACTACTCTAGCATGAGCGACATCCATGATGAAACTTACAGAATGATTTATATATGGGGAGAAAAATTATAAGGTTTTGTTTTGAGGATACAAAAGGAGTGTGTTTAGAAATGCAGCTGAGACTTAGAGAAGACAAAGAATATTTGTTGCTTCTTATTTTACGGAAAAAAAGGGGTGTAATTTCAGACAGATTTTGTGAAATAAGGAGAAAGAACGCTTTTTCTAGAGATGATAATTGACCTGTGGCCCTTCTTGCTGTAGGGTGACATTGATATATCGAAGCATGCTTCTGTTCAGGCAGCAGTCTGGGTAAAGATATGGCAGCCCATCTGTGGATCTATCTATCCTCCATAAATCAGTGTTTGTAGCCTTTAATTCAGAAAACCTCTAAGGGTGGATTACCAGGTGCAAAGTATTTTGTCATTGCCTTTTGCTTTCTTCAGATGCATGCTATAAGATATATAAGTCTTTCATCTGGCTACTGTGGTTGCTTTAATGCTCATCCTAACTGAATCAAAACTATGCTTAGTTTACCACTGCTCTCTTATGGTGCATGTCACTTGGGCAAAAGAGAAGTAACTATCTGTTTGTCACTTCTTCATCCCAGGCTGCATTTGTGGAAATGCAGTATAGGTGGAATCATCTCACTGGGTTTGAGTGTCACCTGTTTTGGTGGCATGAGTTGATCTCAGGCTTGTGAGAATTCATAAAACACTATGGTGCAATGTTGCAAGCTGGCTTTTAGGTCAGAATGCAAGGTTTTGGTGCTCTTTGCAGCAGTAACCTCCCTTGGCCCGTGAATTGCATGCCAGCTTACCTCATATGCTCCTTACATGTAAGGCAATGGGGGAAACACAGCAAGATTTCTGCTCTGGCTTGTAGACATGGATAGCAGTCGCAAGCTGGGCTTCTTGTGGTGTTTGTCTAAAGTCAAGGTTTGCTGCACAAAAATCTACTTTCTCTTAAAACTGAAAATTTAAAAAAAAAAAAGGTGAGGCCATGCTGTCTCAGTGGGAGACAGTGAAGAGCCCATAAAACCTAGAAAACTATCTTCCCAAGCAAAAGTCCAGTTTGTTTGAGGACAGGTGAGGTGGATGGAGTAACTTGGTGATAGCTAGACAACAACATGTGAAAGCAGAGAGATTTTGCTGGGTTGTTTTAAATCCTTCTGTTAATACATACATAACCAGTGTATAGGAAACCGGCAATGCAGGTCTTAAAGGCAGTTTCACCTCTCCCAGATACCAGTTCTGTGATATATGCTTCCTAAAAACATTTTTCCAGAAAGTCTTTGTATCTAAATGCTGCAAATAAACATAAATAATACTGATAGTAAATTATTATTGTGGGGGTTGTAAAAACTGCTTAAGTACATTAGCTCTAAATGATTTAGAGTTTTAACAGCTTGAAAAACTGGGCTTTTTTTCCTTAGCAATGTCTGGTTCTAGTACCTGGTAATTGTAGTATTTGCAGATATCTTTCTCTCTAATAACAGATAGGTTGCTTCTTCGGCGAAAAAAAAGAAGTGCTAGCTCTATTGAAGCAGTTTAAGCATCAGATTTCTCTTTTGATTCCTCAGTTTAGAAAATAAAGTGACAGGCATCTCAGCCAACAGACAGGGCTGCTGCAGTCACCTGCGGTGAAGCAGTGGTGAGGTGGGAAATGTGGGAGACATCTTCATCTCCATACAGATTACAGATGTAACTGTATAACCACCTTAAAGAGGGGCTAAACTCAGGAACTAGGGAAGAGCAATCATCGTTTTTCAGCTTGAAGTTTTTAAGACCTTAAGAAGATGATCCACTAAACTTTTTTTTGTGGTTTTGAAGAAAACACACATACCAGTCTGTGTATGCAAACAAGCAGATAAAACGGAGTGTACTTGAAGAAGTGGCTAATGAATATTCAAAATGTACCTCCGTTCTTTTAAAGTAGAAGCTATTATGACAGCACTACACAAGATTGCTCATGTTTTGGATGTTTTGTGTTTGGTTGTTTTGGGGTTTTTTTGTATGTTCTCCACCCCTTCAGTGCTTTAAATAAAAGTAAGTCTGCATTGGGACAAACATATGACAGAGGATTAAAATTGTGTAGCTTATGCTAGCATTCCAACTCTGCCAAACTCCAGTTTAGTTTGTCCTTATATGCAGAGATGAAAGTTGCGCTGGTATTTGAACTGATTCACAAGCAGGTCACAAGCTTCTGCCCTGAGGGCGACTTGGCTTATTAGAGAGATGTGGTTATTGCTTACTGTTTTAATCCACTGCTGCATGTCTGTCAAACCAGTTAAAAATATCTTTATACAGGTAGTAAGTGTCACAAATAATTTTTCTAGTATTTAAAACCCATCAGCAGCAATGATAGCTGTTAGAATGAAAGTGAAATCGGAGTAGAGCTGACAGCTTCATCTAGCATGGTCAGTGCTAGTGGCATGTACTACACTGACCTATCTGTGTACTACACAGAAGATGTTTTGAAGTACTTTTAAGTGGTGCTGGGTGACAGAACTGGAGACCATCTTTTTAAAATGACTTTTGCATCTTCTTTTTTTTGGCCTTGCTTTACTAGTTCTAAGGAGCTCTTTGAATCTGAGGCTGAAATTGAGGTTAATACTAAGTAAGTAGAGAAATTGGTCTCTGACTGCTGCATTCTTGCCAAATTATTCTGTTTAGAACATCTGATGTTTCTGATAGCCAGTGAGAGGTTCAAAAATAAATGAAGTGCACTCTTGTTTTGCAGTAGCACATTCAGATCCAAACAAAATAAGTAAAGATGAGGTCAGAAATGAGTAGTCACTTGTTCCACAGCAGGATTCCAATTTGGAATTAACACTTGTGTAGTTGGTGGTGTAGCTGAGATGTGCATAGAGCAGACATGTTTCCCAACAGCATGTAGAATGCTGTGTTCTTTATAATTTTGCTTTTTATTAAAGCATCCTGATCGGAAAAGCTTATTCAGAAGCTGATTTCAGAAGTTGTCCTTTATCCAGAGGTTACGTAATAATTTTTGAGACTCAATTATGCTTGCTGTTCTAAGGATCAAGCAACTCCAAACTTTGGAAAACAAAGTATTACTGGAATATATTGTGTCAAGTAGTTTAAAGAAACCCAAATCTAGAATTGCTTCTGCAGCAAAAATAAAACTGACTTCTGTGTACAAATATGACTGGCCCTAGTGCATAACAAAAAGCTTTATTTACTGCACTTTTATATTATTCACTGAGTGGGTAGTTCCTTGAAGTTTTATTTTTAAAGATGGTGTTACAGCCTTCATGCTTGCCAGCCAAGCTTTGATCAGAGATCTTCTTATATGGGCATTTTTATGGAGCTAGGAATTAATTTGTCTTAATATTGTGACATAGAATAGGCTTTTTTCTTTTTATGTGCTAGCAACAGGAGCCAGGACTGTCACTTCTCCACTAACCTGGGTTTAGTACTTGCTCAGCATTGCACACATGCTTCTTGTGGAAAGAGCACTGTTTCTGCAGTTCCTTACTAGATTGACTTAAACCAACACTTTTTTCAGCCAACAGTGTGAGTATAGGGGCCTAGCAGGTAAAAGGCTTGGTTGCTTCTGGAAAACTTTGTCCTAAGTAGAGCACAGAATTTGGGAAAGTGGGGAAGGAAGCATGTGATGAACTTTAGTCGTATGTAGATGTATGTAGGTTGAGTGGATAACTCAGTTTATTCTCTTTTAAAATACACAATTTCTCTGCATTCACCTTGCCTGACTTGCTCCTCCTTAACCCAGACAATGGCTGAGCAAAACCCCAAAAAGCGTAAATAGATTTTATCTTGGAATATGTTGACACTGGAGGCTTTTTACTTAGCGCTTGGGTTTCTGCCACTTAAACTCGGCAGTGAACGGTCCTCTCCTCCCTAGAATGGCAGCAGGAGGTGGTGAGCCTCTTCTGGTTTTGGATGCCATGGTTGTGCTTAAAGTAGAGGTGCAGGCTCAGACTTCTAAGCTCAGCTCATCTGGCAGGAGGTGTGTGTCTCATGATGAACTAATGACTAACACCTGACTCTAGTGGTCCTCCTCTGTTCCCCACCTTTATTGCAGCCGACTTGTGGTTCGTGTCTTGTGTTGAAGCTTTTCTGCCTTCTCCTGTAGTAAACTAGAAAGGTTTTTGAGGTATTTTTCTTTTGCCTGTATTTTCTGGAAGTGTCTGAGCATGTCAACACCCATAGCAGTTTTTGCTGAGGCAGGTGCACCAATGCAGAAGGGAAAAGCAAGTAGATGTCTTTAAAACAGGTAGTGTCTGGCAACATTAAATGTAAGTGGGTTTAATATTTTGGTGGACTTGGGATTGGAGGCAATAAAGCAGAAGACTGTAAGGTGTAATCAGCTCATTTTGGTCACTAGTTTGATAACTGCAATTCAGTTATTATTATACTGTGAGTAATCTAGATGTGTGTGTGTTTGTGTAGGCCAGAAGCGAGCACCTAAGCGAGGAGAGCAGCAAGGATTCAATAACAGAGGAGCAGAGGTGAAACAAGACAAAACTGAATGGAGACCATCCTTCAGGGAGTACCGCTCCTATGAAACAGAAAGGCAAGCAGAATTCACAGTGGAAAGGTATGTACCATACAGGGAGAAGAAAGAAAGGTGCCTTGTGGAGGATCTGCACAGGGGTGGGGAGGGAAAGAACCTCCTTAAGACAGATAAAGTAGCCAGAGCTGACTTGGAAGGCATGGCTGCATTATTAGTGTGGAGATCTGTTGCAAGGCAACTTCATGCCTGTCAGAGCTGTAATTTCAACTTTCTGGCAGATGGATTAAAAATTCATTCTGTTAAATTTTGGAAGTAGAAAGTGAAACTGAAAAGTGTAAAGATCTGAAAATGTAACCCTTTAGTCTGCATATAAATGTTAGTTTCTTGGTTCACCTATCAAGCTTTGCAGAGCATGTAGTGCAAGTTTCAAGCTGAATGAGTTTTTCTGTTCAAACTGAAAATAACTTCGTCATGCTATTTACTGCTTGGACAGTGAATGCATGTAAATCTTACTTTCTTTATAAGTACTAGAAAATTCCACCTAACCTTTAACACTTGAGAGCGTGGCTGTTCTTACTTTACATCGCAATATTTAACAATATCCCTGAAATTGTTAGCAGTTGCATGTAAATCTGTGTTAGAAGGTGGGGCTATTGTCTAATAAAGATTGCTGAAGATTTGACATTTTTTTTAATGTTTTACTTAACATCTCTGTGTAATCAGTAAACAGCTGAACTTTCTATTCCTGTTATCTGCAGTAATTCCCCCGTGTTCAGTTTATGTCCATTTTTAATAACAAAACTAATGCAACTGTACAGTTTGCAGTACAGTTGCAGTAAAGAGGCACTTTAGGAAATGTACGGTAGCACTCACATGCTGATGTCTCTCACGGCTGCACAAATACAGCCATACAAATTTTTCCTCCTTGTTAACTGTTCTGCAGGAACAAATATGTGACTATAAATCTTCTTTTTAGACCGCTTGAAAGATTAGACCGTGAAAGGCCAATAAGAGGTCGTGGCGGAGGAAGAGGTGGAATGCGAGGTAGAGGAAGAGGTGGTGGAATAAATAAAAGTTTCGATGGCTTTGACCAGAGAGGAAAACGGGAATTTGAAAGACAAAGTGGGAGTGATAAAACGTAAGTGTTCTGTGTCTGCTTCTTACAAATGAACAATAGTCAGCACTGCCGTAGTGTCTCTTAAGTATTCTGTTCCCTTCTTCTGTATCCAGGCTGGCTGCAAAAAGTCAATGCTGTTTCTAGTTTGAGGTCCTAATGAAATTAGCTCTCGGAACTCACAGAACCTGTTTCTCTCTCTAGAGGAGTGAAAGCAGATGACAAAAAGAGTAGAGTCGGGACTCGCAGCTGGGGAACACTTAAAGATGATATGAGGTACAATATATACTTAGGCCCACTGCAGATCATCATTTTCTGTGGCCCACCTTAGATGATAACTTTCTGTTCATAATTTTCAAGTCTATTTTGAGCTTCATAAGTCTTGCAGTCTGTTAATTGATGTGATGGACATAGTTTTACAGTTTTTTTAACTTGTTCCCTTCACGTTGGTGAGATTCGATTGTAGCAAAGGCATGATGATATTTCTTTATTTAAAACTGCCAAAATCTTTTGAGGCCAAGCTGTCTTGTAACTGAAATAAGTCCGGACTTTTCTCAATAGTCAAGTAAGTGGGACTGTTGTATTTAATGGCAGTGCTACAAAATGCCAATTAAAAGATTGAAACTCCGTTAATGGGCTTGAAGTCCAGTCTCTTTTTCTCAAGTTTAATCGGTCATTTCTAAATTGCAAAGCTGTACTACAATTCAGTGTTGTTCTGGAGATAATGTTCAGCTGACTCTACCATGGAAATACATTCTGAAGTGCATGGAAGGATCAGTGACAGAATGTGATGGCTTATTAAAGGTCAGTTAGATGGAAAAAAAGAAGAAATTCAATTCTGTGTTTCTCTTACTAGTTTCTGATCGAATTTGCAAAATCTCACTGGAAATGTTGGGTTTTGTCCATTCTCTTCACCTAGCAATATGCTACTCTTTCCAGTAGCTTTTTTTCTCATATACATCTACAGTTCTTTTAATTTAAGGGTGATAAAGGGCAGAAAAAAAGGTAGTGCTTCGAACTTACAGCAAACATGTTTGGCCATATACACATTAATTCACAACATTGTTTTAAAAATAGAATTTGATTCCTAAAACTTAGATCACAGGTTCAGGCAGTCTGGCTAAAAGGTTGAAAAATGCGGCTTTGATGGGTGATAATTTTTGAACTGGATATTCCACATGCTTCTGAAAGGGTGTACTAACTTCTGTGTTTTCTGTAATATTTCATGCCTTGGTTTTCAAACCAATGTGCCTACCATTGGTTAGGTACTCTGGCTTTTCAAGTGAAAGATCAGCTAGCTTAACATAGTTCTGAGCTGATAGTACAAAACTAGCTGACCTAGAGCACCGAACTAGATTCTGTAGGATGTCGGGGAAGGTTGTGTGAACTTCAGGAAATTAATTTTTCTTCTCCCTAGTTTTTTTTAGTTCAGTAGGATCGGAACTGGTGATGTAAACATGAGATATCAATGCTTTCTTGTGATGTGGCGTGTGTGTGCTAGCAGTGACATTAAATTGGAGTTTTCTAAACAATTCTAAAGGCATGTCTGTGCATTAATTGTGCTCAATGATGCATCAAAGCCAGAAGGTGTTAATTTTAAGTATGTACCCTTACCACTGGAATCAAAATAAGTATGCTGCTGCGCTCATCTGACAGTGACCTAATGCCCCTATTACAGAAAATATGGAGTATGAATTCTACTGTTTTAATAGTTGAAAAGGGACAAAAAGGCAACCCCAAACATCAGTGGTATACTGTAATCAGGTACCGGTATTTGTAGTCATGGCCGAATTATTTTGTCTTCATGAGTGCTTTTCACTTTTTTGATTAAAAGTACATAGAAGTTAGATTTTCCTAATAGTTTGTTACTCATTCAACTAGTCATGTGGTAGATCTACTTTTTGCTTATGATCTTAGGGTTTTTCTCCACTTATTTTTCCCCCCCACCCTCAAGGAATTCTGGAAAAACGTGATGTATAGATCTACAGTGCTTTTTTTTCCAGTGTGACCCTTGAAGTCTTTTTGGGGTTTTTTGTTTACTGTTTTAGTGGGATGGAACAGACTGCTCCTATGGAAGAAACTGGAGGAACAGCTGAGCCGCCGGGAGCCTCTGAAGGAGAGCCTCTGAACAAGTATAGTCTGACTAAAATATTTTCTTCCTAACTGCAAAGAAAACAATTGAATGTTACTGATGTATTGGGAGGCACGCTTGAAATGTGAACTTTTGCTAGTGCATATACTTTAAAATAGAAAAGCTTTATCTATTTGAGTCAAGAAAATGCATCCCTAGTTCTGACTAAAGTGTGGTTTTTACAGTTGCAGATTGTGTTTTACTGCTCAGTGATGCTTACATTTCTAAGATTTGGTGATGATTTATGGAGGAGCTACACTTGTCAGTTACCTTTTTAACTTGGCTAATTTGTAAAAACTACCCTGCTTTTTGAAGTTCTCTGATAAAGAGTTACTCGAGGTGCCTATGCAGTTGTACAAACACAACTGAAGTACGCTAAGATAAAATTCTCTAAGTCAGCATTCGTCAATCACTGATACCGTGCAGTTGTCATCTGTTCATGAAGGACCCCTGTAGAACTTGAAAAACTTGCCAGAAATGGTCTTGCAGGCAGCCTTAGGAATAGGGAAAGTAAATCTCATCTTCTGGCTTTCATTCTGATCAGTGTCTGGGGAGAATTTACTTCACAGCAAATAAACACTGGCTTAAAAAGTAACTGGATAGTCTTGTCCAGGTGAGATACTCTGAAGAATAATCAAAGAGCATATGGTGAATGACTCCTAATGAGTGAAAAAGGGGCTGTACAATCCGTCAGCCTTCTCTTCTGTTGCTGTGAAGCCTTTTTACTTGATGATGCAGCTCCAGTTATCGGTTCATTCCGTAATAGTAAAGCCAACTAGACTACAAAACCTCGCTTATGTGTTCAGGTTGTATAACCCTGTAAGAAGGTGAGTTGGTAGAGTTTTATTTCTTTTAATTTTAAACTAGTTTTAATATATAGCTAAACGTGTGTGTACATGGGGAAATCTGTCTCTGGAATGGAACGACTGTGATTGGCTCTCCAGAAAACTATTTCTTGACTAACTCAAATCCGATCAGATAAACTGCCAAAAATGCACTATATTAGCTGAACATGAGAACAGTTATTCAGCTTTTTTCATCAGCTGATGGTACCTTTACTTCTATCAGGCTTGTATTCCAGTTGTATCCAGTTCAAGCTCTCTGTAGGTGTATCCTACATCATTTCCTTGTAGAGTGTAAGGCTTGAGAAGTATGTAGTGGAAAAGTCACCTGACAGAATTGGCCAGTTGTCTTTAGTTATTTTCCCTTTCTCAGAGATCACTAGGTATTCAGTAAGGCTGTGAGCCTTTCTGGAGATTTTATTCCTTTTTGTGTTTTTAGAAGAAGGTTTGTTTAGGAATAGTTCACTGAAGTCCATAAGATTCAAAAATGCAAGTAGCCTGTAAGTACAAACTTCTGCATTGTGTGCTCTTTTCAGTGTGGTATGTGTTGTCCTGAAGCCTCACAAGGCTGCATACAAAGTACAGATTACATATACGTCACTTGGGGGTGATGTCAGCTTGGTGACTCTATTTTAACGTAGAAGGGGGCATGTAGTGCAGATAGTGCCTAAGTAATGAGGAGTGGTTGTATGGCAACCACCCCTTAACAAGGTGGAAATATGTCTGTTCTTCCAATATTTAAAAGCAGAAGCTGTTGGATTATCTTTTTTGGGCTTCAGGATGTATTTTTAAGGTTTTGTATGCTTGGGTAGCCTTTGCTTGCTAGAATTGCTGTCTTACGGCAGGTAATATACCAGCAAAAGATTCTAGCTAGGCTACCTTCTGCTTTCACTACAGCCTCAGTATTGAGGGTGTAGAGGGGTGTGTTTGCTCAAGCTACTGCTTGGATTTTTTTTGTTTTGACTTGTAAATGCAGTGACTCCATTTCTTTCCTACTGCTTTATTGCAGGTGTTTGCTTGTATTGAGAAAGTGATGGAAATCTTGGGTTTGTTTCTTCTCTCACTCTCTTTTTCTGTTGTAACTGTTTCCATTTAGAAGAGAAAAGAAAAAATAATTCGTGGAAACTGGGAATAATCTGTCTGTGTGAAGATACTGTGAAGCTTTCTGGAGCGCTACTGGCTAATTTCAGTGCAGTCCTGGAAAGACTTCTGTGGGCTTGTGTAATTCACGAGGTCTTGCTTTCAGCACTGTCCACACTGCTGTTTGTGAGCTTCCATTTGCAAAGTATTGCAGGACAAGAGTTTCTTTAATAATTCTATGATATAAATAGAGTTATTTCTTTCAATATCTTCAAATTTCCTAGAGCATATCCACAATATCTGCGTGAGGCGCCCCAAACTGTGTGCTACTTGTGGATTTTTTCCCCACAAGTAAAAAAAGGATGTTAATACAACAGTATAAGCTTTCCTTGGTGCTGCTTTCTGTTGAGCTTGTCTTCACAGTCAAACAACTGTGACATGGTAACACGCTTGTGTTGACTGGTAATTCAAATGAATAGATTTTTCTTTTTCTTCCATAGGACACCTAGTCTAGTCAATTCCTATCAAAGGTATTTGCAGAGTTAGTATTTATTCTCCGTGATTATCCTCTATTTCATCACACAGGACTTTACACCTTTTTAGTGGCCCTATGTATTCTTCTGGTCATTTAATAGGAGCTTTCAAAATATGTCTTCAAGTTTGCCAAGCTATTAGCCTCTCCTAGGTTTTTTTGTTGTTGGCTGGGTTTTTTTAACAGTGCCATAAAGCTATTCGTAGACTAGGACAGATCCATGTTACTGATTTCTTGATAAAAAGGTCATTAAAAATTTGCTTTGTGCGGTTGAATGATACAAAAGCTGATCTGAAAAAAACCCCATTATCATTATTTTTAATGATATGCAAATAATCAGCCGAACAACTGAGCTGAACGCATAGCATTCTTTTCCATTTGTGTTTTTTCTGCCTATTAACCTGTTCATGTAGAGCAGTTCCTGCGAGATAGGTATGTACAGTAAACAAGGCATAGCTAGAGGGTTGTGGTTGTCCACTGAAAACACTGAAGCAGTAGGAACCATTACTGGAGCCTCCCATTTGTGTTTTGGTATGCACTTGCATTGTGAATTCAGTTTGTTCATGTCCAGAAGCTGTGCTTAGGTGTCTGGCAATATTTTGTAAGCGTGATTGCTGGCATGCCAAGGAACTTATTAACCTGAGTAATGAAAAATGAACACCAAGCAGTTACTGAAAATGCTTAAGGTCAGAAGTTAAAGTAATGCACAGAGTGCACTTCCATGTGGGCTTGGTGTCTAAAATAACCTGCTGCAGTCAAGTCTCTGTCCAAAATGTGATGTGCAGGTTCCTGTTACTGTGCTTCACTGATGGGAGGTGTTTCCCCTTGGGAGTCACGGCATCCTAAAACAAATTTGTACTCCTAATAACCTAGCAGTTGAAACTATTCTTTGGAGTAACAATCAAACTGTACTTTGCAGTTACAAAAACAAGCATTTGCAGCATAAAACCACCAGTATTTTCTTTAGAACAGGCAAGTGGTTGTTTTTGATAGATGTTACTTTTCAAAGCAACACCTGTGATTACTTTTTTGAGAGGTTAAGTTGCTGTGTAGTGAAATGTCCTTGTGTTGTCTTACAATCCTAGAAATTCAGATCTGAAAGGGGTCTTGCTGACCCAAGGAATGACTGACCATACCTGCCTAGTTTAATACGCGCTACTGTTGTGGTTTAGACCCAGCTGGCAACCAAGCACCATAGCCTATCACTCCAGTAGAAGAAGAAAAACAGTGAAAGGCTTAAGGGTTGAGAGAAAGGACAGGGAGGGCTCACTCACCAGTTATGGTCACAGGCAAAAGACAGACTCGACTTGGGACAACAAAATCAATTTAATTTAAACAACAAAATCACTACCAAGTCACCAGTCCAGAGTAGGACAGTGAGAGAAACAACAGGATCTTAAATACATCTTGCCCCCACCCCCTCTTTTCCTTCCCAGGCCCAGCTTTGCTACCTCCTCCCACCACACAGCGCAGGGTGGGCAGAGGATGGCGTTTGCAGTTAGACCCAGTTCACTCCGTGCTGCTTCTGCACTCCCTTTCCTTCAAGGAAAACACTCCTTGCAGTCCTTCTCTGTGGCAACATGGTGTCCCTCCCATGGGAGACAGTCCTCTGTGAACTCCTCCTGCTAGTGGGGATCTTCTGTGAGCAGTGGTTCTCCCAGTGACAAACTGCGCCAGCGTGGGTCACTTCACCAGTGCTTGTAGCCTGTCCTCTCATCACGGGCTGAAGGGAAACGTCTGCTCTGAGTCTCCCCGATCTCTTCCTCACTAACCTGGGTGACTGCATGGTTATTTCTTCCTCTGTCCTACACCCCTCCAAAACAAGAGATCTCCAGAACCAAAAAAGCCCCTGCCAAACTGGTTTCTCCTCTTAAAAATGCTTACCTGCAGAGGCTCCGATTGGCTCAGCCGTAGCTAAATTGGAGCCAGAGGAGCTTTTCCCAAAGCATCCCCTGCTACCAAACCCCTCCAGACATGAACCCAACACACTTACTGATGGACATTTCAGTGTGCCTTGGTGGTCTTTCCAATGCTTGGAAAACAAAGATTACTGTGTTTGAGTGTTTTCTGCTGAGTGTCTTACCTAACATAAGGCCATGCAGAATTTTCCTTCTTTTTTAGTGGTACGAATGCTTCCTCCTCAGCATCCATTTAGAGACTTCCCATGTAGATCTTGTATTTTAGATTTCATATCTGTTTTGCAGTTCTATTCTGGACTTTTACCCGTTGCCACATAGAAGACATTACTCAGACCTCGTTCCACCCTACCAGCAGTGACACCCATTCCAAACAGAATGGTTGATATATTTCCTTTTAACAGTATGCTGTTGCAAAAGAGACAAATGATGTTGTTTTAAAGTTCAGCTTACCTGGGTTTCCTGCAATACCTTTAAACAGTTCAGAAGATTGAGGTCTCCCCTTCAGAGCTTCTGCCTTAATAGTAGTTCTTTCTGTGTTTGGGTGGCTGATAACTTCTGCCTGAGAGTACGTATTTCTGTTTGTCCTTGGTACTTCCTGGTGGTGGTTGTTCTGGCTGGTTGTTTTCACTTCAGCGCTGCATTCCACTGGTTAGTCCTTTGAGGTTCTTTAACAGTTGTGCTACTGCCCTTTTCTTTCACAAGCTTTGTGCCACAGAAGATGCAGTGGATGCATTATGGATTATGCTGCGGATAGCTGCCCAGAGCTGTCCTTAAAGCTCCACTCAAATGCATGTTTTTCTTTTGCAAATTAGAAGATGGATAGCAGTTCCTAAAGTACTTGTTGCAACTCGTTCTGTACCTTTCTACAGCTCTTGCCAAGGACTGAAACAGCATCTCCCTAATGTGATGAAAACTTAGTGGGTGAGGAGGACAAGACTTCCCAAAGTTCAGATATGCAATCTACTGATTCTGTCCTGAGGTAGTGGCTTAAGAAGAAATTAGACCAGTTTAACTGAGCCCCTTTTTGTTAGTTTACTGTCTCTTCTTTTTTTCTGCTGGGTGCTTGCAACTGGTCTTGTTTTTCCAACATGCATTCCCAGAACTGAAGCTTCAGATAATTTTTGATCAAAAATTATATGAATTCTTACTCTTGAGGACCGCAAATTGAAATGTTTGGGGTGCAAATGGTTCTTAATGCTCTTACTCATGGAATAGTATGGGTGTTTTCCCAAAAGTAGCTGCATCTTTCAGCAGTGTCCTTTTTATTTAATGCAGTAAGCTGGTTAATTTTTTTTTCTTCCAGTATAGTTTCAGAATAGTAATCAGTATGGAATTACAAGTTGCTTACCAGTCTTTTAACTTCTGGTTGGTATAGCTGTAATTTTCCAAATAACAGGGCATGATACAGTACAGGACTTGGATATTTTTTAATTTTCTGCGAAGTGCCTTTAGAACTGTGTTCATCCTAGAAACAAAAGTAAGGTCTGTTTTACTGTTAAGTTCTGCTTTTAACTGTCATATGCTGGGTGCTTCATTAAAGTATTTTATAATTTTGACTGGCAGGAAATAGAACGGTTCTTTGCAAGATCAAGTAGGAAGAGGGCGCAGGCCTGTTCCTGTATAGGGTAGTTGTAAGTGTAGAGAACACTCACAACAAACGTGTGTTCTGATGGCATGCTTGTACAACTTCAAAAACAAAACACAGAGTTCACTGACTGCCATTTGAGTCTGCATCTTTCCATGGTAAAAGAGATTGCCAACTTGCATCTAATCAACTATATATTTACATTGGAAAAATCATCAGCACTTGGTAGGAACAGCCTTGGAACTGTGACTGAGTGAGGAAAAATGAATCTGTAGTTTTCTCACCAGAAAAGGGACCTAATGAATGGGTTTTCCGAAAAAATCAGTGTCAGGGAAATACTTAACTGCTTTGACCACTACTGCAATGTGTAACAGTTTTGTGTGGAAAAAGGGTAAAATGGTTTCTCAAGTGTCTGGGAGCAATTAGTGCAAGTTTTCCCGTAGTTCATGGCATTAGTTTTCTTTCTAGAGCAACAATTATGGTAATGAAGCAAGTTGTGTTCCCTGCATGTGATGCTGCTTAGTAGGGAATTTGCTTTCTGCAAATATAATTAGTTTAATTATGTGTTTTAATTGCTAGATTACACCTGTAGTGTACTCTAATAGCTGCTGGTCCTTGGCAAGTCGTTCTTGGTCAGCATCAGAAAATTGTCAGCGTAGTCTTGCAGTGGTGAGCGGAGAGGAATCTTTAGTTTTGTCCTAGCTCTCTTGTCTTATGAATACACACATAAAGCCTTGGACTTCAGTCTTTACAGTTCAAAAATATACAGAGGAGATCCGACACGCTCCGTTATGAGTTCCTTGAGCATATCTTCATTAATGCACTTTGTGACAAATTAAAACTGGACTAGGATTAATCTGGTTTTGCCAGGTAATAAATACTGTCTCCTTGTGTGCCACTGCATCTGACAAGAGAAACCAAGGAAGCGTCTCGTGAAAGTAACAAAGGAAATGTTAGTAATTACCTAGGAGATCCCGTGGTGTGATCATCATGTCTTTTTAATGACTGAAAGCTGCAGGGAAACACGAATCCACCTCACATTGTCATCCTGCAGCACGAGTCAATCAAACCATGCGATTGGGTGTTCTAAAACTGCTTGATGTGCTTTTTTGCTGTTTGCTAGGCGTAGATTCACTGTGAATTAGGATTGAGAATATGCCAGCTCGAAAGACAGTTTTGCTAGAATCTGAAGTGCCCGAGCTTGCAATGAGGCTGGGTAAATACCAAACTTACTACAGGAGGCTGGAGACAGCGTTTGTTCATGCGGCTGATTTCAAACAGGCCTTAAGTTTCCAACTTACATTAATGTAAAACCTGCGTATCAAGTTACTGTGGGGAGTAAGTGGAATTGAGGATAGTAATTTGGTGAGAAACATTCCAAATGTTTCAAAAAAGTAAGTATCCTTACTTTAGAGATTAGTATTCTTGTTCATCCTGGCATGTTGCAAGCTAATGGTTTTTACTTTACAACTATAAACCTTTAGAGTTGCTGAAGGAGAGCCAATGGAAGAAGTAGTTCAAGAAATGACGTTAGATGAGTGGAAAAATCTTCAGCAACAGAATCGACCAAAGCCTGAATTCAACATCCGGAAGCCAGAATCCACTGTTCCTTCCAAAGCAGTGGTGATTCACAAGTCAAAATATAGCGATGATGTAAGCATTGCCTCAGGAATTCTGTAAACTCTGCTCTATGCCCAGGGTTAGGAAACTGTCTCTATTCTTTTTCTGCTAGTTTTAGTATAACCTGAACAGATTAGAAATCGGTTCCTAAGCCTTGTTACTGTAGTGACGTACGTGCCCCAAAACGTGCTTTAAACTTACCATCTGTTCATGTTCTTCTCTCAGACCGTCACCCCTATGTTGTGTGCAAATATGTAATTTATCAAGTTGTTCTACCTTACGGCTTGTTCTTAGCAATATAAAACCCGTGTCCTTGCTGCTGCCACCTATGTAGATCTCTGATAATGCTGCTAGAGAAACTTGTTTACTAAACACTTCTTACCCTAACTTTGAATCCTGTTTAGCTTACTCGCTAGTATGCACTTGCATGTATATATTGAACTAGGGTTTTGGCATCTGTTAGTCTGGATGCTGAGTGTCCTATTTCTCATCTCTGCTGGATCCCAACTTGCACTGCGCACTTGGAAGATACATTTTCAAATTACATTTTTCCAGTTTTAGGGACCTGCTTCTTGCAAGTAACTCTGGAGAACTTGTTCTGTAGTAATGTTGTTCCTACCCCCCTCCCCTGCTTTTCCCTAACTTTTATTCTGTGATATTACTGGGATTGACATTTCAGGGAGAACTTCTAATTTATTGGTATGACTGGGGAGAAAGGGGAGGCTTCTTTCACAGATTCTTGCTTACTTAGATTTCAGATTTTGGGGGTTTCAGAAATATGTACATATACTCAAAAGTCTAGCATGATGGAATTTTGATCGTTAAAGTCTGCATGCACATGTGAATACACATAGTATCCTCTGTCTAGTTATAATATTAACATTGACACTTGCAGCTTGTTAAGCCTTAATCACTTAGGTCATTGAGCACTTCCAGGGACAGACACTAATCCTGAAGTTCCTGCGTGCTTTTAGCATGGCTGCTGTTATCCCCGCTTCCTTCTCTGAGGGAGGTGGTGGTAGGGGTGGGGAGAATACCCTTCACAAGCTCTGAAGAGAGTATGCAACTGCGTGAGGAGTGCATGATCTTTTTGCCCGTGAAGTTTCTTGGCTGGCAGTATCAAGGGACCTTGTCAAAATGAACATAAAATAGGAGCTACAGGAACTGCATTACATGGGCAAGTCAAATCTCTGTATTAGACATGGAAGAAAATAAGCGATTCGTCACTGTATGGGATGAGTTTACGTACAGGTTACCATTACTACAGTGCACATTAAAATTATGATGGGAAATAGTCTTAAATCTACTGGGAATACAAGAGTTAAAACAACAGTAGTCTCATAGCTGCAGACAAACAGAGTAATAGATTAGTTAGTAGCCAAATCTTGTGCTTTATCAGGGGCTTTTAACCATTATTTGAAGATAATTGTTGGTGTGAGTAGCTTAAGCCTGGTTCTTTAGTCCCTTAGAAAACCTTGTAGATGGTATTTCTGAAAAACCTCTTCAGTGTTAAAGAACTGGTACAGAAGATTTGTTGCCAGGACTCTCCAAACCAACAAAGAACTATCCCAGGCATCTGGGAAGCTGCAGTTACCTTGCCTCTGTTAAAACCCTGGTCAAGTTAAGGCCTGTCTTCTCTTCTGGATGTCATCTTGATTTATCTTCTCTTTAGTCTGTAATACAAGTGTATATTTCTCAGGGAGGGGAGAAGGTTATAAATGGAAGCTATAGGCTTTAACCAGATCTTTTTAGTTGCAGAAAGAGGACTTTGAAGATGATCCCCATGTCTTTCGAAGACCAGTGAATGACATAACATCTCAGCTGGATATTAATTTTGGGAGTCTTCCTCGCCCTGGCCGTGGATCAAGAGGAGCACGAGGTGGTCGTGGTCGTGGCAGACGAGTTGAGGAGACAGAACCTCGACCAGAAGTAATGATACTGGGTTTTACGTTTTTTGTTGTTGTTTGCTTAGGAATTTTTTTTTGTTATTGTGGGGGCTTGGGTGTGTTCTGCTCCCTTTTGTGTGGGATTTCTGATTTCCGTAGCTACAGACTTGTTTCTAATTCCTGCCCGGTTATTTTGAGTTGCTGACCCATATCATGTTCCTTAAATACTGGTTCAGGCTCACAGCTCTTACCATACAGATTTTAAAAGGTCTGATTACTAGCTGCTGTAATGTTAAGTAGAGGGAAGGATGCAATGAAGACTTGTTTCTGTAGTGAGTTATGATATAAACTGGGAAGTAATTAAAATGACTAAAGGCTTGGGCTTGTATCCTTTGCAAAAAATTTCAGTATAGTACAGCAATAGTATTTTGATCACTGAGAGTGAGATCAGTAAATCTGGGAATCTGCACATGAAGACAGAAGTCTACAGCATCCTGCAGGAATGATACAAGTGTCCAGTGCAACCATTTAAAAAAAACAACCTTCCACTGACCTTTTCCTTTTTAAAAAAAAGGCATTTTTGGACTGAAAAATGACATCTTTATTCTTCATACCAGCTGAAGTCTCAGTTTACTTCTGTCTGGTGTGAGTAAAATACCTGAAGGTTGGGAGCTTACAGGATGACACAGAGTGATCTGATGCATTTCTTTCGTCTGGATGAAAAAGGCTCTTTATAACAATAGAGCGTAGAGTTTAAAACTACAATATGAACAGTAGCCTTAGAATGTAAGATAATAACGCTGCTTCTGAAATCAGGTGGTATTTTGGGTGAGATTGCTGTACTTTTTTCTCACTTCAGTGCTGCAGAACCTGGATCTTCTGGTCTTTCTCAAGGAGTAAGATCAGCATTATAAATACATTCACACTGAAGAAATTACAGTAGCCGTAGCTTCTGAGATAAGTGCTTAGAGTTTCTGTGATCGTGATGGATACAAAGCATTTAACTTGAACACAGGAATGAACCCTTTTCAGGGTAAAATACGTACCTGTCAGATGCTTTTGAAGTGCATTAATTTTTATAAACCTTCCTTTCTTACTCTGCAGGTGCAGCTTGTTGCTCCAAATCCTGATGATCCCGAGGATTTTCCAGCTTTAGCTTGAAGAACCATGATGAATGGTGGTTTCTCAAAGTAGCTTTGGTATAGCTGTGAATAGACCAGTTTTTTTGCTGGTGTGGGTAAAGAAAGTCTGTTTCCACTGGAAAAGCTGTTTGGGTGTTTGGTGTGGGATGTTTGCAGCCCTCTGCTAATGGAGTTGTGTTCTGGAGATACTGGTGAGCTGGGATCCTGTCACGGGTTCCACTGTCTGCCTCCCATTTGTGAAAATTGTGTGAAGGCTTACAGTACTTCACTACAAGGCTTCAAATGAAGTACAGTGTGTATTAAAAATGTGTATATAGAGATTATACCAAGTCCTCCGTGACACCATGGTGAAATGTAAACCGTACAACATGGTCTGCAATTGGAACTCTGTTCCACTGTACGTGTGAAAGCTGCTTTCCCTCTTTCTTTGAGTGTGTATTTCACACAGTCACAAGTTGCAGTTCTTTGGAGTTTGGCAAATAAAGTGCTCATTGGTTTGGGTTTGAGTGTTATTTTCACCAATCAGAGCAGCAGATTGAAGCTTTTGCTGTTTGGACCTCGTCTGAAAACAACAACTAACCAACCAAAAAAACCCCAAAAGTGTGAACAGCAGACCAAAAAACTCACCCAAAACAGTGAACATCTCTCTAAACAGAAGTGATCTTTAAGGCAGCACAGATGCTTTTAATAAGCCTTGCTTCAATAACTAGATACAATCTGCAACGACTCTGAAGATGTTGAAGGTGAAGAAAGAATTTTGAGCTACAGATAGAACTAAACTGTTAAGGAAGCTGTTAATTTTAGCAGTAGTGACTATAAGCTAAAACGTTTCATGCCTTACCAAGAAGTTTGTGTGACATTGGGAATGAGGTGGGATATCCTTTCCTTGCAGCTTTGACATACTTACTTGAGCCAGATACCCCAACTTGTTCCCTGTCAAAGGGGACACTCAGAGCCGTTCTTGGGGATCTGAGAGAAAGAAGGAAATGATACCAGATGGGATGAGGGTAAGAAATGAGAGGACAACTACACTGGACATTTTGGAAGCAGCTGTCAGCCTCAAAGGAGTCTTCAAATGCCTGCTCAGCTTGAATGCATTCTTTCAATTTACTGGGAAAGCAGATGAATATAAACTTTTCCTTTTTTTGCCTGTTCTCACTGTTTTGTATCACTTCTATGCAGTCTCCTTTGAGAGCAAATAGTGGATGAGGCTTGAAGAAAAAAAAAAAAACCTGTTTTGCTTTGGAGTAAGCTCTAGGAGTATTTAGAAACTTAAAGTACCTCCTCTCTGAGTGGTAAGGCTTTACACAAGTAGGATATAATCATCCTAGAAAGACTACTGACTCTTTTCTGATGCTCCAGACAGATGGTCTGCAAATTAGTGCTGCCCAGAGGACACTTCCTACATTGTTAAGTTACTTATGTCAACTTGCTGTAATGTGAGATTTCGGATTCCACAAGGAGCTTATTTTAGTGGCACAAAGATGCTCCAACAACCAGGACTAAGAATGTGCAAAAGCCAATGAAGAGCTGGTGCTGGAGGCACATGTGCTGCTGTTTTTGGAGTAACTGAACTGGATGAAGTAACGTAAATGACTTTCACCTTGTTGGAGCAAGCTACTACTTGAAACCACAGCAGCTTAAGACTTAACTGCTGCTGGTCTTCTAAGAGGTGTTTTGAGTTTCTGCCAAAAATGGCAATTTCATGATGGTGGAACGGAAGTGATTTTGTCTATGGGGATCTTGGAATTTTACTGCTTTTTCTTCCCTTCCTCTTCCCCTTATCCCATCGTCCAGGGAAGAATATATGTGAATTTTTACCTGTGTTTGTGCTTGCAGGGTAAGCGCATGTATAGGTGTGGAGAGCTTCTTCGCAAAGGTTCACCTCTAGTTTCTGTCATGACGGTTTAGCCTCTCCTCTAACAAACAGCTCTTTTTGCTAAGGAAAGAAGTGACAGACTTAAAAGCGACCCTTCCTTTTTCTACTTAAAGTTTAAAACCTTGTTACGCTGCTGGGCCGAGTCTGGTGTACTGCAGTTGTTTCTGCTCCGGCTGTTCTCTGGGAAGGCTGAAAGGATTGGTTTATTTTTCAGTCTGGTGCCTGCTGTTGCAAAGTTACTGTTTACTCCTCTAACTTTTTTTGAAAACAGAATGACAAATAGATTCTTTGGGGAACGCTTTAAAGGACTTGCTGAAGTGTATCCATATAGTTGGCATTTGGTCAACAGATGGTTTAAAAATTCCTGGTTTAAAAACAAACAAAACAACAACAAAAGCCAAAAACTCCACAACACAAAACTGTGAGAATAAGGTTTAGTGTAATTGGTTACTGCTCTGTAAACCAAAAGTGTCTTAGAGGAGCTGGGTGTGACAAATTTCTTTTTCAGTCTGTTTTTTTTTTTCCAGTCTGTCAGGCTTGAATATGGCTGAAGAGTTTTTCTAGCTGATAGTATCTTAAGTATAAAGAAGTTACTAATTTTAAGTGGTGACAGTTCCTTTGCCTAGCTGTGAAAAGAGAACTTAGTAAATCTCAGTCCTCTGTTGTTATTTAAGGTACCGAAATAGCTACATCTGTTAGGCGTACGTCTGCTGCTGAGAGTCCCTCCTGGTTCAGCTTTACTCCTTCATGTAAAACAAATGGTAGTAGGTGTAAATAGATACCGAAACACTAGCAAAGCAAGGCCTGCATCTTAGGAGGAGATTAAATTGTGATACAGATCTTCAGTCATGTTACTGTTTCATGTACTACTACCACGTACTCTGCTGTTAGGATTACTGCACCAAGAGGCCTAGGAAAAACTACTGCATTTCAGCTTTGAGTTTTAGATTAATGTAAATCACAGTGAGCTTGCAAAGAGAGGAATTCACCTCTCTCCACAACTGTCCTTTATGTGTAAAGGTCGTGCTGATACTGTGTGGTCCGTTTGAGCCATACGTAGTACCGTGCTAGAGGATTGGCAAGAGTTTGTTACTATGAAAGTGCCTTTAAAGGACCGAGGAGAGGAATGTCTGTGTGCTTAACATAAAACAGAAGAACAACTGAAAAGGCCTGGTAAAAAATCTTTAGTTGATAAATAGGAGTATTAGGCAATCGAGCCCATGGCAGGTGAGCTATCAGCTCTGGTTACGCTTGTTCACGTGAAAACAGGGTTGGGGGGCTCTGTAGCCTTTGATCCCAGAACTAGAATCTGTAGCCCTACTACACCCTTATCATTAAGAGTATTCTTATGTAATGGTAAAGCTATTCTTTCCCCTTCAGAGCTGTCACAAGCACCTGTGCACATACACAGACATCCATGTAAATACACATACGCACTCTCACAGGCAGCACTGGAAGTAATGTAACACTGACTCATCGTCAGTGGGTAAACAAATGTGTGAAACGGGGTTGTCTTTCCTGGCAGCAGAGGTGCATTCCAGTCACTGATTGAGAGATGTGGAATTGGAGCTTTTTTCTTACAGTAACATACACTGGTCCAGGACCGAAGAGTTTGTGCTTCGATATGGAAAACCTTCAGTCCTTTGAAGAAGTAACAGGTTACAAGTGTATTTGGCTCTCTCCCTTGGAATGTCATGTAAGATACGTTAAATCTTCAGCTGGGTTTTAATTTTCTGCAGACAAATGCTGTTTCGGAGATGTGATGCAACACGTTGCAGATAGATAGCTGCAGCTTTAGATACTGCATCATGTTCAATGGCAGCATTGTGCTGCAGACACACGAGCGCTTAGTGAACTGAATACAGTCCCTGCTCTCCCTGTTTGGGTAGCCGGTGTGAGTATCCGTATTCTGCGTTCTGTTGTCAGTGCGATGTTCTACAGCTAGTTAACAGGACTCAATAAGCTGCTGTCTGCTTTAAGCAGTGGTAGTTCCTCTGTCTAGATTTGTACAGTAGTCACTATTCAAATTAAAGATGCAGAGTTTTGCAGAATGTAATTTAATTAGCAGGATAGCTTTGCCAAAAGTAAAAATAACAGCAACAAGGTGTAGTTTTATTCTTTTCTGGCAAGAGAAAAAAAAAGTTGACATACTACAATCCAGGAATTCTGTGCTTATTAGTGGTTTGGTTGTATTTCTGTTACTTAGGATTGAATGCTGTTTTCAGAGGTTTTTCTGGTTCTAGCACAGGCTCTGGACCTTGGAAGCTGTTGTGGGAGAAGAAAAAAAGTAGTAACCTTTTCAGTGAAGCATCCACTGAAGTGAAGGAAGACCACAGGTTGGAAAAGGTCTGATCAGTGGGAAAAGGGGAAGGAACCCTAACAAACTACAATAAGTAATAGTTCACTTACTTAAAAATAGAGATGATGGTAGTGTGGAGAAAAAGCACCTAGAAGCATGACAGCAGGACAGATGTCACCTGTTGCGAGTACTGAGTAGCAGTTCAGTCCTAGGAGTGTGGTGTTTTGGGAAGAACAGTGGAAGATCAATCTGGTACTGACAAAACTCCAACCTGGGAAGAAACACAAGTGGATCTAGAGGAAAAAATGTGTTTGAGGGAGGGATAATGAGGAGGACAAGCCTTTCCACTGAGTAGAAAACCAGGGAACTGCTCTCCATCTTAAGAGGATGGCATGAAAGCACTGATGGAGGTAAGAGCAAGATCACAGATTTGTGCATTTGCGTAGTGTCTATTTCCTGCAGTCAATCAGCAGCAGTCACTTTGGATTTTCTTGCATTAGTAATTGCTGCCAAGGCTTATCTCCTGCCTGCTCCCTCTGTCCTGTCAGGGCCTGAGGAGTTCGGGATTTACCCCTTTATCCTGTTTGTGGTGTAAGGGGTCTGCAGCAACAGGCATAGTTGAGCTAGCGGGAAGCCGGCGGTGCTAGTGCCATGGGAGCGCGTTCTATCTGTCACTGCGCAGTAGGCACGCTGCAGGCCAGGCTGAGAGATGGCAACCAGCAGCTGCTGCTTGGGCTGTCTGGTTCTTCAGCAGCTTGTGGACTCAGAGTTTGACAGGGTGGGATGTGGACCAGGAGTGGACCTGTTTAAAGGACAGACTGTCTAGACACCCTCTCCAAGACCCCGTTGTCACAGTCCAACGCTAGGACCAGGTTCTTGGAGCTATCCCATGGATCTAGGGTGCCATACTTAATACCAGATTGACGTTCTGGATGTCACATGGTCTTTCTGATTCAGAGTCATGCAGAGGATTTGGAAAGCTCAACACAAACCTAAGTCCCACTTTGCAAGATGCAGCAATTGCAATACTCAGTTCAATCACGAAACCAGTGCGATGCCCATTACTGGTCCCTGTGCTACCCTCACTCTAGTCATCACGCAGCGTGTCCCCAGTCAGTGGGAAGAAACAGGAGGGCTGATGCCAGCCTGAGCTCACTGCCCTCTTTACAAACAGTTAACTGTACCAGGATCCACTGTTGAGAGCTGCTTATCTAAGACACAGGCCACCCTCCCAGTCCCCGTTGTGTTGAGATAAAGTCCTCTTTGCAACAGCTGTGGTCCATCACACCCTGCATCACTCCCTGAGCTTCACAGGCACATCATCACCCCTTACACCATTTAAGGGTCTTACTGGTTTGTTACATCCATGTGAAACCAACCTCAAAAAAAAAAAAAAGGCAAGAAAAAGCAAACATCTCTTCAACAGACTCTTAGTGAGTCAAGCGTAAAGCACAGTTTCTCTGCAACACCAGCACTGAATATTTCTAAACATTCATTTAGCTACAGCTAAATGTTTTCCTGTACCCCAGCTCTGGCTAAGTAGAAACTGCAATGCAAAGGAGGGCAAACAAACAGAGCCGAACTGAGGTTATGCACAAATACTGTCGACACTACTCTTGCAGTGCACTGACTTGCCAATGGAATTGACGTTTTTCAGGCCTCTGCCCTCCCCTGCCCGGTGCCAGTAGTTCCCTGAATCGCTGATGATTGATATGATCGATCGGGTTTAACTGTGTTTTCCTCTGGACATCGCATGCACAAACCAGTGTCTTCCCAGGCAAAACCCACCCTTCACTTCTCTGCTTTGTCAGGAAAAGGCCATTTAAACATTTGTGTACGTTAAGTTCAGAAGGGATCACCTTTGAACAAGTGAACTCAGATTTTCCAACCATAAAAATGTTCTCTTTGGAGTAAGTGGAAGTTTAACTTGCTGGTCAAACGGGCTGTGTTCGGGGGATGCAAATTCTGCATTTTCTAATGCAGGTAAGGTAAGGGGGGCTGATCAGAAGTATTGGAGTTGGTCAATATTTTTTGCTGTTGTGTTTGCATTTTTTTTAATAAACTACACCACCATCAACATGCAAAAAGATGTGTTCCTGACATTTTTTTTACTGTTGAGAAACCTTCACTTCCATGCTAAGTATCATAGTATTTAATATGATGCGCATTTATAAAAATGTATGATCCTAGAGCAAGGAAACAAATCAGAACTCCACTCTTCCTTCTGTCTTACCTGTGTTTGTTATTTACTGGGTAGCAGCATCCCAGCAATTCCAATACAATTACTGCCGTTTTCCAAAGGGAGTCCCCTCAAATGCAGAGCCAGTTCTCTTATTTTTTAAATTAAAATGGTATGTTTTAAGGCTTTGTGCTTTAATTAACAGTTATCAGGCAGTTGAGATTCTTCTATTACTTTTCACAGTACATGTGAGTCAGTGTGGTACAGATATGATTTTGTGCTCAGTTTTTTTAGAATGCTGGAAATAAGGGAAAATATTCTTCTGATTATTATTTTTAATTGTACATGGTTCATGTTTACAATTCTTACTATTCAACATTTTGTATAAAATCAAATACAATATGCAGTATTTTCAAATATGACAGAAATACATATTGAACTGCTTAATATTATAATATGAAGCTTTATCTTAAAAATACCTTCAGCAAAATAAACTCCCACTCTGTCAATCCAAGTTAAAAAAATATGATAGAAATATACAATTTAAAAACAATCAGGATGAACAGTACTGATTAGTCAAGAAATTTTAGATCTTGGTAGTCTGTACATGAGTTTACACAAGACAGTCGTCTCCAAACCATTAATATAAAAACTGCCAGCTCAACTAACTAACTAACTAACTGGGGAATATAATTTTTTTTTCTTTTCCATTTTAATACACGAGTCTTGGTAGTCTGTACATGAGTTTACACAAGACAGTCGTCTCCAAACCATTAATATAAAAACTGCCAGCTCAACTAACTAACTAACTAACTGGGGAATATAATTTTTTTTCTTTTCCATTTTAATACACGAGTCTCTACAAATCTTGTTTTAAACGAGCAGCGGTTGCTCTGCTGTCATACAGGGCAAAGACAAGGTCTGGGTTAACATCTGAGAGAAGTTACTCATGCTTAATGGAAGCAATTTGACCCACGATATTAGAGCCCTGGAGTATGTTGCTTACTTTTGAGTAAGAGATCAAGGGACAATCCGTTTGTTACGTATCTGAAAGAAGGAAAAGGCTTTCTAGGAAAACCTCCTAGCTGATGGCAGTAGGAGTAACTTCGTTCAGCCGCTGTGCGGCACAGCAGTGGTGCAGCTGCCATCACACGTTCCATTTTGGCACATTATTCTATTACTTCACAACTCAAAAAAGATTCAGAAACCGAGGACTCCCTCACCCGCGTCCACTCTTCATTCCTGTCCTGAAGACAGATGTGGTATGGGTAATAAAAACACTAGACACAGTACAAATTCAGAACAAACCAAGCCATGCAGTTAGATGGGACGCAATGAGGTAATGAGTTAATTTTCCCACGTAACGCTGGTTGGAGAGTCCAGACGTAAAATCCCCATGATGTTTCTGTGTTTCCTGCTAAGATACGGGGTGGTGGAAGGGGTATCCCGAAACACAGTCACGCCAAACATGCCGTTTTGGCTGAGCTCACTGGAGTTGCTGCTGCGTGCGTTTGTGCCCTCGTTTTACGCAAATTTACTTCCCCTGAACCTGGAAGTGCTAATGGCTCTGCTGGTTGCTTTGGAAAAGGCAAATTCCAGTTGGAGTGTGAAACAGACTGGTTATTTTTAGCTTAAAACCACAGATGCTGAAAGAGGAAGGTCATCTGAGAGAAGGGCAAAGCCAAACACAGTGAGTATCTATCTTCCTTCTCCTGACTCCCACCCTCTCGTGTCGCTAGTTTCATCCCTTCTACCTTCCAAAATAAAATTGTTTTCAAAAACAAACACAGATTTCTATTTGCGCAATTGTGGTTACCGGTATTTCAGCTTTTGGGCAAGTGGCTTGCTAAAAAAAAAAAAAAAAAGGCAGCCAAATTTTAATCCTTGTATCAGGCTGAATTCAGTCCCTCTCTTACTTGCTTTTCACCTAGGAGAAGACGAGGGTCAAAAATTAAGAGGAAAACAAAAAAAATACCTGGTGTTTAAGCCTCAGTGGTCCTTTATTTGCACCATACTGTTTTCTTTGTATTCATATTGGCAAATTTTGACTATCCAAATGCATGGATGGTACCCATAAGCTTATTTGCACTTCAAATCCCGCTTCCCCTCCAAGACATGATGCTCTTGCCACAAAATGTTTTCCAGCCAGTGTGTGGTTATTCATATTAGCATTCAAAATATCGCCAGCCTAAGAGGAAGCTTAGTATTAAAGGATGTAGATTGAAACTAGTCACTGAACCTGCCCGTTTACATCCGTAAGAGTAAAATTCTCCCCCTTGCAGACGTGATCTCTATCTTTAGAAACTGCGGTTACTCCACTGCTAACATTTCAGATGTCTCAATTTCTTCCACTTTCTATTGGAAGAGTCATTAAATCAGCCGTGGCGTATTTAAGGCTCTGTGGTAACAGTCCTCATCTGAGGGATGTGCAGCTGGCAGACAAGGGTAAATCACTGCACAGCCGGCTTTGAGAGCTCATAATGTGAAAAGCAGCACGGAAAAAACACTGCCAGGGCCTGAGGACAGTCTTGTAGTGAATTAAAATTTCTGCCGCGGACAGATGCACATAAGAATTACACTGCTTTTTAACAGAGGTAAGCCGCAGTTTGCAAAGACTTATTTAAGATGTTAAAAACTACACCTGAGTCCCACCCCAGTCTCAGTTGTACAGCAAGCTTGTTTTCCCTTTTTTTGTTTTCCCTGCGCTCATTGTCTGTCTCAAAGCTAAAAAACAGTGACATCCTCATGTTACCACGTATACCAATAAAACCCAGGAAAAATTCTTACTTATTTAAATACAGAAATCTAAAGTTTCACCTAAAGGACCTGAACATTGCAAAAGAAACAGTAATGACATTGTGGTATGACAGCAGTGCTGTAAATGCTAAGCTGTTTCTCCTCCCCCTTAAAATCATGCCACATTTAAAGCACTTAAAAGTAGTTAAAAGAACGACTGGTCATGAACAACAAAAGATCTGTTACTACCAAAACCAAGTCAACAGTTGGAGGGAAGGGATGCCATCTAGAGGGACCTGGACAGGCTTGAGACGTGGCCCTGTGCAAACCTCACGAAGTTCAGTAAGGCCAAGTGCGAGGTTCTGCACACGGGGCAGGACAATCCCAAGCACAAACACAGGCTGGGTGATGAGTGGACTGAGAGCAGCTCTGAGGAGAGGCACCTGGGGGTGCTGGCTGACGAGAAGCTCAGCATGACTCGGTGAAGTGCACTCACAGCCCAGGCAGCCAACCATATGGCCTGCAGGTTGAGGGAGGCGATTCTCCTCCGTTTGGTAACACCTCACCTGGAGTACTGCCTCCAGCCCTAGAGTCCTCAACACACGAAAGATACGGACCTGTTGGAATGGGTCCAGAGAAGGGCCGCGAAGATGATCAGAGGGTTGAGGCACCTCTGCTATGAGGAAATGCCGAGAGTGCTGGGGTTGTTCAGCCCGGGGAAGGCTCTGGGGGATCTTATTGCAGCCTTCCAGTACCTAAAGAGGGCCTACAGGAAAGGCAGGGAGGGGCTCTGTATCAGGGAGTGTAGTGACAGAACAAGGACTAACACTCTTAAGCTACAAGAGGGTAGACTTGGATTAGATATGAAGAAGAAAGTTTGTGAGTGTGGTGAGACACTGCCTAGACAAGTTTCGGATGCCCCCTCCCTGGAAGTGTTCAAGGCCAGGCTGGATGGGGCTTTGAGCAACCTGCTCTAGCGGAAGGTGTCCCTGCCCATGGCAGGGGATTAAGACCACAGGGAGAAGAAAGTTTGTGAGTGTGGTGAGACACTGCCTAGACAAGTTTCGGATGCCCCCTCCCTGGAAGTGTTCAAGGCCAGGCTGGATGGGGCTTTGAGCAACCTGCTCTAGCGGAAGGTGTCCCTGCCCATGGCAGGGGATTAGAACTACAGGATCTTTAAGGTGCCTTCCAACCCAAACCATTCGGTGATTCCATTCTATGAAGCTAATTGATTACAGTTAATTTTTTTCCAAAGTAAACAAACCACACAACCTTTGAAAATAAAGCAGTCTTTAGTGGACAATAGTTAACGTTGTGCACTCAATACTGCGGCTTCATACAAAACTTCATACAAAATAAGAAATAATAGCCAATTAACACAGCAGAGTACCGATACTGTAAGAAGAAAGCTTTTGTAATTGATTTTCAGTCTCAAGTGGAGACTTGAGCCCAGTCTGAATGGACAACGCAGATTTATATATTTAAAAGCTCTCCCCATCTTTTCATTTCTGGTTGTCAGCAGCTAAGTGATTGCCATCACAATTCATATGCATGCATCATTCTTAGTAGCAAGCCCTCTTTATAATAGAGAGCTTAAGTATTTACACCTGAGTCTGAACATACAGATTTTGTTGGTTTTGTTTGAGGAAGTGTTAGCACGTAAGGAAAGTCTCTACCAAGCATGGCGATAGTTCATTTTATTCTACAAGCATGGGAGAGATTCTTCTGTTTCACTTTTGCTGAAAAATGAAGCCAAAGTAATCTTCCTTAAATTGCATCAAGCCCCTTGTAGTCACATCCCCTTCATTCCTCAATATCCTCTTCAACACTGGTTGATTTTTGGAATTTAATGCAATACTGTTCTAGTCCTTGAGATGGATTGGCTGCTGAAATAAAACACAGTTGAGGAAAAAAGTTAAAAATGTTCTCGATACATATTTCAAGCATTTCTGGTAAGGTAAAAAGGCAAGGCAAGCAATACTCCAAAGAAAGTAAGAGAAGATAAAAGTCACTGCATTTAAGAACACAGCAATACTGGTGGTAAAGGAAGCATGGACCGGTGTGACCACAGACAGTGTGAAGAAAGGGTCCGTTCCATACAGAAAAGCAATAGAGGATTCAAAGGACGTAATTTCATTAAGCACATTTGCTGTAAAGCATTCCTTTTCTTTCTCTCCCTCTGAGGTATCAGGCTGTAGGAAAAGTAGAAAGAATAGTAAAGAAACATTAATTTTTTTAAGCTAGATTTAGATTACACAGAGACAAGCTCTGAAATGCTGCAAGTAGTTTTCAGTGCTTGAACAAGGGTGCAGAAGGCTGCTTTACAAATCCCAGCAAAGCAAAAGCATAGGAGATTTTCAAAGCTTATTCCTCTCTGTGAGCTTCTGTAATATTCCTCTGGTTAAAAGACGTAAAGGAATCTATACAATACAGTTTTCATACATTTTTGTCCAAACTCCCAAAGATTTTTTTGGTAATAACTTGACTCCCTTCCCTTGAGCACTTCTACCTACCAAAATTCACTCACCACTCAAGATTTCCCTTCTAATCAACTACTTACTATATACATAATCCTAGTTCGGTTATGCGTGGTTAACACGGAAAAGTCTGTTTCACTTTTCTTTTACTGTGATTCACTTGGCTCAGATCTGGTGTTAAAATTCAAACACGAACTTCTCAGTAACTGGCAAATCTACAAGGAATATGTCTTAACTGGAGACACTGGAGGGCTTCTACACATAAAGACTGTGGGTAATGCTCCAGTAACGCCATTTCTTGCAGTTCAACAACAGTGTCACTTCAATCACAAGACAGAACGTGCTACATCCACTAGTACTGGTCTTCCATAGATGGCAGCTGACACCTAAAGATGGTCTGCAAAGGAAACGCAGTGAATGTTACACACAGGACTGAAATTCCTTAAATTTTCTTTGTAAAGACAGAATAGGGTGTTTAGCTGCAAATGGTTGCTGTGGCTGAAAAATCATCCTGGAGGCATTCTATGATTGTCTCTCCAACAGTGTGAAGGATGAAACGCAGATGTATTACCCAGCTCTGCAGATTACAGTGTGTTAGGAAGGGCTGCAGATGACATTCATCTACAGAAAGAATTGACTAAAATGAGCTAAAGTATCAAGAAATGAGTATAATCCAAAAAAACCTGCAAGATGTTTCCACTGGAACATATAAGATAAGAAAATGAAATAATAAGGGTACACAGTAATGTCAGAACTTCAGAGAAGGCAAGAAGATCTTGACAAAGACAGATGCTGGTTAGGGACTGATCTCAGTTTTGTAATAATAATTATTCTCCTCTACCCTGCAATCAGCTTGATCTGGAATAGGTCAATCAATTTGAGCACTATGAAGTAATGCAAACTGCACAGAGTTCAAGAAATTAACATAAACTTAGAAGAAAAAGCAAAGGGATGTTTGAGAAAATAAGCGAGGTTTTGTCAGATGCTACAGGAAAAATAAACGGACACCCAGAAGATTAACAAGGTACTGCATTCTAAGTCCGTGAAATTGTACAGTCATTCCAAAACACCCTTTAGAGGGACCGGCACGAAACAGCCCTCTCAGATGACAAGATATTAAGAATTCCAGAACTGTGACTTAACTACTTAGGACAAATTCGATTATTGGATCCAAGCATATTCTTTGATCCAAGAAATTATTTGATGACAAGAGTTAGAAGAAAAGATACAGTACATAGAATGAAACATTTGGGGAAGAAGTTTTAGAAAATCCATTAAAATATGAAGTAGTTCATAAAGTTTGAGATCAGCCTGATCCTTGGTCCTCAGAGCCATGAATCTGGCAATACACCTATGGGACTTCTTTGAGAATAACTGAACTCTACGAATTCTATTTCAGTCAGGGACGTTGTTTCCTCCTAAGGATAGAATCCCATCAATTCCGTTTGGACCAAAACTGACATGGTGAAAACAATACAAAACAGAGGAAAAACCTAACCAACCGAACAGGGAGACCCTGTTCAGTAAAAGATCCATTTCGGGAAAAAGAGATTATATTTTAACATACTGTTATACAAATCAAAAGGTAAACTCATACAGTCATTGCTAAAAATTCTCTGACTACAATTTGCTGCAGTCTACTATTAACGACGATTTCCGTTGCCTGGTAAGAGTGAATTTTCACAACTTCTGTTACCTTCAAGGTAACAGGATGAGGAAGAGGAAAGAAAAGCTCTGCAGGGACAAAGCTGCATAAGAACTCAGAATTTTCAGCAATATTTGTAAATCAAGCTGCATATCTACTTTTCATGTCATTTGCCACCTTTTACTCTTGCCACAGAAGTAAGTCTCTTTAGCACCTGACAACCCCATTCAAAAGTTTCTCTTTACAGGCACAAAGCAAATTCTGCTGAATTATGACCACTGGAAATGGCTTGGAAACAGTTTTAAGCTACGCTCTCAGGCTCCTCTTTGATAATGACCTGAAGAGCTGCCACAGAGGGGCAGGAACACATGCACACACAAAGAAAGACAGTAGTAGTGTGGCCATATGCTTCTGGGCCAAAAGGCACTTCTCAGTCTTGCATAAATCCATCCAAATTTAAAATTTCATTAAGTTCTGCTGGAAAGGTTCAGTGCAGATGATCAGCCATACTCTCAGTACAAAATCTCACACCAGCGCACACGTGCATTTTACACAATTCTCCTCTCCACCACTACTGCATGTCAGCTGTCCATCAAATTCCCCTTAGTTTTGACTTCATGTACTGACTAATAATTGACTTGATGCTGTGAACAACTTCTCCACCTCTTACTCCAGGCAGAGGTTTGGTAAAGAAAAGCTTTTTTTTTTTCTCCTGTTGCCGAAATCCCTCACCTTCCGTAGTTCTGACTCACATTAGGAATTACAACATAAAATTCTTAAAGTTGAAAGACTGAGCAACATAAACAAATGACATAAGATTTAAGGTTCCAGATATTTTCAGTACATGACATAAACCATAAAATTGTTTCTCGTTTCCCATTGCTTAGAGGAGGAGTTGAACTGTGGCAAAAGCTCCTGTCAGCAATGGATACGCCAGCTCAAAGTATGTGCCTAGAGAACAGTTACTGGATCTGTAAAGAGGGTAACTCTCACCTTTTTAAACTGTTTTTTCTTGCAGCAGACCTGGTAGTTCTTTTAGTAATGTCTCTACTGTCAGAAATGCTAGGTTCAGAGGTTTTATTTTTCTGAACTCTGGACTGCAGAATTACTCTGGAAAGAGTAGGAAAAAAGAAAGATTATATAACCTGAAGGTTTCTAGGAAAAACACTAAAAAGAGGATATTACAGTTGCAGCAGAGCTAACAAGGACCAGCTGGCTTTTCACAAATCATTCTGAAAAGCAAACTGTTCTGCCTGAAACACATCCTTCTCTTTGTAATGTCCTTGTTACCTTGTTATGGTAATGCAAGTTGTTTTATTAAGAGCTCAACCACTTCTCTGGAAGACCCTAGAGCGATATATTGACTAATTCTTTAAACAGGCAAATAAATCCTCGTCTTGTTATGGTAATGCAAGTTGTTTTATTAAGAGCACAGCAGTTTGTTTCATTGGTCAGTTTGGGTTCTTTTGCTTTCAAAGAATTAATGTTTTTGAATTTTCTGTTAGATTTTTTGATGACAAAAAGAAACTGTATTTTAAATTTCTGGGGGTAAAAAGAAAGAGATATATATATATGAAATGAAGTATGCAAGAAAACCAAACATTTTTCTAGACTGACACAGAAAGGAATTCAGAAAAAACCCTCAAATAACTAAATTTGTGAAGATCAAAGTCTAAATTTCCTGCAATTAACCATAAGATATTCCCTTCAAATACAGTAGGCTAGGAAAATCGTTGCATATGCTGGCATTTTGCTCTTACAGGGAACTACTACACCATACTCAGAACTCAGCTGTACATGCTGGTTGTGCTCAACCACTTCTCTGGAAGACCCTAGAGCGATATATTGACTAATTCTTTAAACAGGCAAATAAATCCTCGTGTTGCTTACATCAATAAGAAAATAATTCCTGACTCTGATATGCAAACAACTCTTTTTAGCCACCAGCCAACTGGTTCACAGGGAAACCATTGTCTTCTGTATTCCTAAATACTTGTAGTGAAATTATGGTAATCCGGAGACAAAAAGTGACGAGTGGTCAGTGGAGTCCACAGATACCTCATTGGTGCATCATCTACTCCCCAGTTATTCCATCGGCGCAAGTTCCAACTATAAAACTACGCATCACTGTAGAGATTCAGAGCTAAGTGTAACTTAGCTATTACTGTTTCTTTTCCCCTGCTGTTATTAGACTCTTAATATTCAGTGGCTTCACTGAGTCCATCTGTGTCAGCAGAATGTATTAGATTGAAATGAAAACCTTAACTGAGTTGTATAAACTGCAGTCTGGTTGCTTAATACTCTGAAGAAACTGTTTTCAAGGAATCCTAAATAGGAACTTAAAATGTAGCTTTTTGGAGCAAAAGTTGACAGGCATAAATGGGAGAAAATAGACGTATTTTCATGTGACATATTCACCAAAACCAGAAATGCAATCCTCCCCCTGCCCCCATGCTTTCACTTTTTCATATAAAAATTTATATCAAAATTAGAATGTGCATTAGAGATAAGTTTCATCTAACATAATTTCATCTAAAATAAATTCTTTACCGCAGTAAAATTGATCAGGAACCTTATTTACCACATACTTCTAGATTTTTTATCAAACAGATGACTACAGAACCACAAAGTTCAAGCATGTTAAATCTCTACTTGTACAACTCTCTCTTAGTATTTCAGACTTGCAAAATCTTGTCTTTTGATTTGCAGAAGTCCAAACCAAACCATCTTCTCTTCCTCTGGGATAAGATACAAGACTGTAATGGCAAGTACTATCAAAATAGAAAGCAAATTCAACTGTAAACATAACATACCCAAAATCAGAGAAATTGGTTATTCCAGAGGCTGAAAACAAAAACCAGATACCTTCAACACCTTATCATGCTTCTGGAGACAACACAAATTCTTTCAACAATCTCTTTTCCTTTCATGGCCAAGGTGAAAAGGTTAAAAACCTGAAAGTTCACTTTATAATTTCTATTCTGCTTGTAAACCAGTTCTCGTAAGTTTATTAAACAGTAACGTGTTATCTAATATTAAAATTATCTTTTCAGTGCATACAACATGAACAAGTCTGGGCTGCTGCACTTTCACCTCAGCTTTAAAAATTACAGCAGTGGCGAAAAAAGACTTGCATTGCACCTTTCCTCTGTGCCACCAGCAACTTCCAGGACTGAATGGAAAGGTACAAAGCTGCCTTAACCCCGTAACGTTTAATCCCTGACATTTGAGCATGACCAAATCATGCCAGATGCTGGTTTGTTAGTGCTCATGGAGACAGAAATATGGAAAAACTATGTTTTTTCTTTAAATATACACATACAGTGTCTCTCTGTATAAAATGCATGTAATGAACACATAAAAGAGAGCAAACGTTACTGGACATGACCTAATGGTTATAATCTTCCTCTTGTAAGTGTCCGTCCTTTCCAGACACCAGAAGTTCAGAAAATAGGTGAGTATACATGGCTTAAACACACATACTTATCTAATGTAAACTGAAACACTGTGAAGTGTTGAGATACCATCTTGCACAAATATTGATCTTTTCAATGTATCATAGGTAAGCCCTCACCTCCCACAGAATTTCATTTTATCTGTTCAAACCAAAGAAAAGAAGAGGTTCTAAAAGGAATGGTGACCATATATACTTGCATCTTAAAACCAAACGAACCACAATAAGGGCCTCTTAAGAGTGCTGTTATTTACCAAAAGGAGGGAGAGAAGGAGCTGGCTTATGGGATCATCTCCGAGCCAGCTGTGAGAATGGTAGAACCTTTAACATCACCTGCTCTTCAGCTGATGGATCATTTTTGTATCTCTGTGATACACGGTTTCACACGGCTACCCAAGAGTAAAGATTAACTGAAATCCCTGTGGACAAAACATTTGTTGAAGGATCAGATATGTTTAAATCAGACTAAAATTCTAGACTTCCAAGGCTGATGATTAGCAGACCTCAAGGAAAAACAGACGAGGTCCCACTCACAGCATCATCTGATATGGTGTTACAACTAAACAGTCAGAGCTGTCAGGCCCGACATCTGTCAGCTCAGGAGCAGTAACAGCGCTATCAGAGCTTTTATTAGAATGCTACTGCATACGAGTTTAAGGTAAGAGTAAACAACTATCTTATTGTATGGAATCCTCATTTACCATAATTAGATTAGCAGCTTCACTTGACAGCAGGTTCAATAAATAGGTTTTAGAATGGATATGAGCAGAAGCCACAGTAAAGGAAATCCTACTCCCCACCCCCCCAAAAATCCCAAACTATATTAGAGAAGGGTAGGATCCTCAGGACCTTACTACCTTACTTTTTTGTAACTGTCTATGTAAAACAGCATGTCATGCTCTACATGACAACAGCAGACTTCCAGAAACACCAGAAGAAAGTGCATCTGAGTACACAAGGGTTTTCTAACTCAATGAAAAATACTGGAAAAAAAAAAAAAAGAGATAACATTTCCTGAACATAGGCTACAGGATGCTGTAATAGCCACACCACTAAAATAGTAATCCATATATTGTAAGAATTTTTCATCTCTAGTTAATCTATAAGGGAAGCATCACTTGGTAGTTCTGAACCTAACACACTGCCCAAACACAGACTAGTTTATACGCTACTTTCTTATTCAAGCTAATATATTTGCCCTTAAGCAAATCAAAACCTGCTTAAATGGAACAGCGTTCGGGTCAGTAGTAACATCTTTTAAGTAGTTCACAACTTTTTTCCACTATTTAACTCGGAGCACTTTTGGGGTGGACAGGTATACCACCAAGATACAGAAGCCCAAACCCCACAAGCCAAGACAAAATCCACAAAACCTGAAATGCCATACATCTTGAAGAAAAAGAAATCCACATAACGAGCCTTTTTAAAATAAAAATTACTACGGTATCTTAGGGAGGGATGAGGGGAAGAGAGGTTAAACACGAGCCTGTCTTCTCTGACCTGCGATGGGCATTTTACTCCTGCCAAGACTACCTGTCTTACGAGGCCTGTCAAATGCAGTATTGCTCTCTCTTTCATCACCTCATGATTTTTAAAAAAATAAGCCTGAGAGCTCTACCACTGCTCCAAGTCATCCACAGGCAACAAGTGACTGATACCCTTCAGTCTACAGGGCTCCAGCCAACAGGACTGCTAGGCTAGTCAAGAGAGATTCATAATCCTGACTGATAGTTTGGTCTCTTGAAACACAAGGGACACTAGCTGCTTAATGGAGAGAATGTCAGCCTAGCTTTTAAGAAAAGCTTAAGTGTTTCTCTTCCTGGGCATAAACCACAACATTGTACGACTATCAGTCCTGGCTATGAGGCAGCAGCACCTGCAACCCGACTGCTTGGATCATGACACATTTACTAATTTCAATCAGCTTTTTCTCTGTTCCTCTGGCAAGGCAGTTTTTAGACAGAACACAGAAACCATAAGAGAAAGGATGATAGTTGAGTGAAATTGATCTTCCAGTACAGGGAGGAAAAAAAAAAAAAAAAGGACAGACTGTTTAATTTTTTTACACCTGTGTTTTATGTTTAGCTTTTTATTCTGTTTTCAGAAATCTGAGGGCTGACTTCTGGAAAACACTGAGATAAGCAATACTGCTGCATTCGGAGCAAGCCTCTCATTTAAGTACATTTTTTGACAAACTTAGTCACCAGCAAAAAAAGAAAGCTAAAGTGATTTTTAGTTCTTTTTTGGTTTTTTTTTCCTCCACAGGAATACATTAAGATTACCTCTGCTAAGGGTAACTAAGTTGTCAACAAGTCCCCCAGTTCTCATTCCTTAGTTATTAGGTTACTGACTTCAGCATGAAAAATCCCATACTGTTTAAAAATGCAGACAAAAAGTTGCAAGGCCAAAGGTAAGAAGGATTAAAACTCTTAATGTTCTGCTAGGAGACGCTGCCTTTTCTTGCTTAGTACGCTGACCTGCTTTTTCTGTGAGAGCACCAGTTTCAAGCACGCACCCAAAGTAACCATTTTGCTTTGAGGATGTCCCGGTTTGGGCTAAACTTCCTGGTTTGAGCTGAAACTTCCTTGTTTTGGTTAATGAATGAATAGGAATTATTCCATCCAGGGTGGTGGTGGAGCTGCTTCAGGGAGACACAGTAGCAAGCAAAAAATTCTTGTTTGGGTTTCCTGGCAGTTCGGTGTGCTGCTGAAGTTTGGTTTGGCCAAAAGATGGAAGCTGTTGTTTGATGAAGACATTGCACCTTTTAAGTGGAAGCAAGGCAGAGCCACTGACAAAAGCTCAGTGGAGAAAGTGAGAACAGTACTCAAGGAACTAATGTTTTTAATACTTCACTCAGCTCCTCAATCCAAATAACAGATAGAAGGGATTTAACTAGTCTTTAAAGCTCTACAAATAACGTAACTGGGAACAAAAGAAGATGAAACCACATTGGCTGTGTAAACAAGTGAGCCTTGACCTAATACTGCAACCTGCCTCATCTTCTGTTATGCTAAACAGGAAAAGAGAAGTCCCATTTTAGTGCCTTTTACAGCACATAATACTATAATCTCTTAGTAAAAACAAAGACCTACTGACATTTCTAATACATTCTAATTCCACATGAGTAAAACCATCCTTAGGGAAACTAAGCTCCTTTGCAAGTTCATGAATTTCAAAGCAAAGCTGCAGCTAACATCTTCATTTGCAATACGCAAAGGACGGGATCATATTTTAAAGCAGTAGTTTTTCCTTCTTACGAATATTGTTTTGTTTATACAGTTTTGCTTATTTGCAGGGGCATGCAGAGAAGAAAGGCTTCAAAATTATAAATTATCCTAATAAAAGCTCTGCATCTTTTTGTATTGCAAGCCAGCCATAAAAATCACTATTATTCCAAATAATAGATACAAAAATACAACAGCCAGAGCAGTGAAATTTACTCTTGCAACAAAGCCAGTAAGAAGTATGATATGAAAACATGCACTTATGAGACATACTAGACAGAAAGCGTCAGCTATTGTAGAGAAATGGAATGGGACACTTACACAGTGGCTCTCTCTCAGGGGGTCCTGATGGTTACTATGTTCTTAAACCATCTAGACAGAATAGCAGGCTGGGCAGAAGGGAGCCACATACAATCCACCAGATGACAATGCTACAGAGTGCAGACACCAGCATAGCTACGAGCCATCTAAAAAAGGGGTTGGAGGAGGAGGAAAAGATGAACAAAAACTCAAAAGCAAAAGCTATTGGTGCACTTTAGCTTGTTCAAAATTCTTCAAAAGCCTATCGCTCTATAACCTTTGCCAAGCATGTTCTTACTTTCTATGACTGTAACAATCCATGCAACCATAAAGTGGTAGTATCCACGTAGTATCCACGTGTTGCTGGAATCAAAGCAAATTTTCTGATATCCTCACTGAAGTCGTCTATTCCAAAGAAAGTCTGCATCGCTCTTTTGAAAATAAGTGCATGCTGGCACAGTAAATCTTCTGACTACTTGCTGCCATCTCTTACACAGTCTGATCAGCCTGTATTCAGATCATACATCCTACTTCACAATCATACGTTCTAATACTAGAATGTTAGATGAAAGCAAGATCAGTGTGTAGGAACAAACCATTTATGTCAACACCCAGATAATGGGGTGTATTACCTTCCTGTGTACAAGGAAACATTCATAACCCTTTGCCAAAGGTGCAGAGTGTTGCTAATTAGAACATATACAAAGTATCCATTCATCAAAGCACACAGAGTTTATACAGCCAACTTCAATAAACACTAACAAACGTTACATAAAAATCCCTTGGGACTTAGATGTAAGCGATGCCTCTAGCTCTCAAAGACTGTTAATTGTCCTAGTTTTCGGTGCTTTTAGTTTGCTTCTTTTTCCTTTTCTGCGAAATAAAACCACACAGAGGATTTAGAAGTTACTTTTTGTTTGCTTAGATAAAAGCGCCAAGACTAATTATTTTTAACAGTCTGAACTGAAAGGGAATAAGACTGACACCTCTTCTAGTAGGCAAGACTTCTGACTCACATAGAGCAGCTACATACTCTTAGTGATATTTTGGTTTAATAACAGTAATGTAAGAAGTTATAAATTCATTTTTCACCAAATTATTTCAGCACAAGCTGCAAACCATACAAGTAACTTGGAGGAACAGGAGGAGGGAAGTTCCAAATCCCCTTGCCACAGTGAATACTGTAAGAAACAACTATAAGCTCTACATCAATTACTTTAATTCTACAGAAGTACAAGCTAACTACTTTTAATTAGAGCAGCCATGTTGCAGAATGCTTCATAAATGCAAAAATCTTTTAATAGTTGATAGGCTTTCTGCATATTAAGAGAATGGCTCTAAGTATCATAGTCTCATTCTCTGGAGCATGCAATAACTGAGATCTTTCACAACCTTTATTATGCCACTTGAAGTACCTTTTATGAAAAAATATTATGAAGTGGAAACTGAGGCACTATGTCCCTTAGAAACTAATGTGCAAGGTAGCTGTTTTTAACCATGCTATTTGAGGTAACTGACGTGATGTGTTTTGGGTTGGTTTTTTGTTTGTTGTTTTTTTTTTTTTTTTTTTCAGGCCCGGAGCGAGCCACACCCTTCCGTCA
>NW_010426409.1:7097-32919 GCF_000710305.1 Buceros rhinoceros silvestris | reverse complement strand
TTTGTTGTTTTTTTTTTTTTTTTATCAGGCCAGGAGCTAGCAGCACCATTCCGTACAGAAAGACATCGGAACAAAAGCCAACATGTCTTTGGTCTGTGACTCTGTTGCCGTGTTATTTGCAAAAATCTGACAGCCAGGGGTCACCATTCCTTTCCTAGCAAATAAATGAGATCTGTGTATGTCTTGCAAGTCTTGCATTCTCTTGCTGTTTATTTAAAAAGAAAGCTTTTTATTTAAAAAGCTGTTTATTTAAAAAGAAAGCTTTTCTAGCTACAGTTGCTACAAGCTACAACAGATGCAAAGGTGACTACGAACTTTCTTTTACAGGTGGTGTTTCAGTCCTTGTCTGAAATAAAGAGACCAGCATACCAGGTTCCCTGACAGAAGTGTACTCTGTTTTGATATACTTACTTACTGAAATAGTGCCTCCTCTCCTATTCGGATAATAGGCCATTATCCTAAAGCACACAGGATTTAAAGAAAGTTCCTCTCTAAGGCAAAGGAAATGAAAGGAAGCTAAAGATTCTTCTTTCAACTATTCTTCTTAGGTAGCTGACTTCAAAAAACAGCAAGCACCTTGTTTCAGTCAATCAAACACCACCACACTGAGATACACTCTTCCATTTTTATACCACCACAGGAATGACAAGAGAATGTTTGTGATTAAAATTAAAGCATTCAGAAATAATATGGGACCTTGTGAAGTTCACACTACTGGAATGAAAAACAACTCAGAAAACTCGAAATTGAGTTAATGCGGTTCTTTAATGAAGTTCTCCTGTCTCCTTAGTGCTCACACCAAAGGCTGTTCTAAATGAGCAAAAGCATGAAGGATAAATGAGTATGCATGAAGAGCAGGATAAATGTATTTCTGGCATTTATACATTCAAAACCCGACTTACGTCAGTGGAGATGCAGTTGCAGCTTTTGCCTGCCTTCTACTTTTCAGAGCACGAAGTTTATCCCCTTGTGTTACACAGTTTGTTTCATCTTCGTCACTATACTGGGTAAGTGGAGGGGGGAAGGGATAAACCAAGATTAAAATATATAACATCAGACATTTAAGAATTAACTTTATCTTAAATATTAAAGTCAGAATTATCCCAACAGGAAAGTTTGCCAGCATAAAATCAAAGAAAATCCACCTGCATAAATACAATTCTGTTTTTTCCAGTTTCCTGTTTGCTGCTTTTAAACCTGTAAACCATTAAGTGGTGTCATGAATTACATGCATCAGATTGTTGTCTACCTTTAGAAGAGTGGAAACATAGTACCACTTTGCTTAGGTACAGCACAATCTCCACTTGAGTACAGCATTTCCTTCCTTCACTTGCCTTTTTATAACAGCAGTACCGATTTTTAAAAAGACAGCATCAACAGGTATTATTGAAGTTGCAATTACTTAGAAACTAAAGAGAGCAAAAAACCTTTCATCCCTTCCCTTTAAACACGGTGAAGTTACAATCCCAAACAAAATCACAGTCGTTTTGATTGCAGATCGAGAGTACTTTTTTGTTCTAATATTTACCTAATTACTAAAGACTAAAGTATAAGAAGGATGGATGCTCCTGCTTTCCCTGTGTAATGCACTTAATTTGTCATAGTTGCTGTCCATACCTTTTTTTTACCCCCGTATCCCTTGATGCAAAAAGATCAACAGAAAAATAATCTGATTAACATAGTTTCAATGCACCCACAGGTTTGTTCAGAATCTGAGAAATTCTCAACAACAGTTACAACTTTTACCAAGGTACAATAGTCAGAATATTACCAGCTCAATGTCCTTTCGGATAGTTCTGTTCCTTGTGTCATCAATTGAAATATCAACTACTCCTGACAGAATTCTTGTTACGCCAGTTCTACGGTTTCTTTTCAACTTTGCACGGAAAATATCCCCTTCTGTCCAAAGTTCTGCCTGTTTGCTATTGTAACAAGGAAATAAAAGCCAAAACCACAACAAATTAACACCAAAGATTAATGACAAAGCGTACAATGAAAGAAGAAGAAAAAGACATCTACATCCATTTTCAAAATAATTTATTGTCAATCTACTTACTCCCTCAAGAAGTGCTGTTGTGGTCCAATCACTGAACCAGGCCTGTTTATTCTAATCCAGGCAATAGCTTCAGCAGCTGTCATCCGATAATGCTTCATAATGTAACAGGCAGTAAGTGTGCCAGTTCGTCCAAGACCAGCTGTGTGAGATAAAAGAATGGCTTCTTTTACATACCCGTCTTCAGCTGGAATCTGCTGTAGCTGCAGACATGGTTACCTGGACAAATAGTTACTTGCTTAGCTCATTAAACAAACCTGTTACTGATCAAACTTAGTAAGCCAAACATACCTTTTGAAATTTTTTGCCTTATACAAGGCTACTAACACATTGTTCACGTTTTCTGAGTGAGATGATCTTCCAAAGCCAGTGACTTTACATGTATCTCATAATTCTATCTATTTTTATTTACATATCTACCTATGAGTACGTACACGGACATGAGAACATTTTTATGCATGGGATAAATCAGCCAGCTTTTCCACAAAATTCTCAAAGCACCTCCTTGCAAAAAGACCACACACTGCACTGCAACCAGTTGTTCTTTCAATCTCTCCTCTAATAAATCTCTTACTTTAGTTCACAAGAAAAAGACTAATTCTGCAATAAGGAAGTCTGGGTACTAGCCAACACAGGTAAACAGTATTCCAGATGTGGAATTTTCTTTGCGATGGCCCTCAAAACAATTCTATTTACCTTAGGCAACATGAGATGGACAGGAGGAGAGGTAAGTGGCTCCTCTCCTTGATCACTTGCTGTAAATGTCAAACCAGACCTCACCTTCTCTCATTTAACAAACTTAGCAGCAGCAGTGTAAAATCGTCAGAGTAGCCCAACAGCCACGTTAACCACACGGCACTTTCCATGCCTTGCTCTGCTTTAAGAACAGGCTACAGCATTCCACTCTTTCTCAATAAGAGCAGGTTGAGGAACATAAGGTAGTCTAGACACCACGGGTACAGTAAATTATCAAAGCAGATCCTAATTTGAATGGAAACAAAGTGCTTGTACCACTGATACTCAATATTCAGGTATAATCAAGTAAGTGATATGCCTGAATATATCACCTGAGTGGAGAGTGCTTCCCAACAGTCAGGATGCTGTTGTTTACCAATTCTTCCACTTCACAGTACAATCCTGCTAAACATGCAGCAAATGGATGGCAGATCCAGGAATAAAAATGCAGTCATAGCAGGTCTCAGGTACATGGGTTCAGAAAAAGCCCTTCTCCTTCAATCACAGCATTATCAGGTATGTTAGTGAGGCAAACTTTGTGTAAATAATTAAAGGTGGTGTAGGAATGGAAACCTAGTTTCTCTAGAACCACAAAAAAATGATACTTGCTGCACTGGACATGTTCTGAATATCTGTTCCTTGACAGTCTTAACTCTGGAACTCTGGATACTCAAGAGCATGACCAGTGTAGCTAGTATAAAGGGCTTCTAAGGGATAGATTTTTGTGGTTCTCATACTTCACGAGGAATCTCCTCAAAAAGCTGCAGGGACATTTTCAAAAGTATATGACTTTGTATATTAACTGTGTATTTTCAGAAAGACCTATAAAACCTTGCCAGGACTTCAAATTCCTGTTCAAAAGCATTCTTTGAAAGGGCTAACGCATTTCTGTGGAAAGAGCTGTTAATATTGGCAAGCTCACTTTACCCAGCCTCATTCTTGAAGACAGCTGAGAATACATTTTGGAACTTGAAAAAACTTAGAAGACAAAGTGCAGAACAGGAGCGTAGAAAGAATTTGCATGGAAAAGTTGCAGTTTGGCAGAGATGTTAGTAACTATATGTAACAGAATTATAGCGCAAAATATCTCAGGAGCTGTAACTATAAGCATCAACTATAATATAAACAGTTTTTACACTGTACCTTTGCAATGAACAGCTATAACACCTTCGGCATTTTCACAAATATTTAGAAATGTTTTAACTATGGTATCACTAGGTGTGCTTCCATCAGCAAAGAAGAGGTCAAAATGCTCAAATCCAGCATCTGTAAATCTTTTGGCATCATACAGTTTTCTGTTTAGGCGTATTATAGTGGTGACTTTATGCTTCCTGAAGTATGGGAAATAAGCCTCTGGAGCATGGTGTGGATAGCCTATTTGAAAAAAGAAGAAAAAAAAAAAACCCAACAGAAGAGAGTAAGGCTAAAATCGCAGATATAAACAAAGGCTCAAAAACGAGAGAGGAAATCACTTTCGAAATAGAACTCATGTGCAACAAAGAAACAGACTAACTGAAAATGGAATTTTAACATAATCATCTAGGTTAGAATACAATTAAACCAAGCCTTAAAATTTTACTGCCAGGGTTCTTATAAAAGAAAAAGAGCCAAGGAAAAAACACACTGTTTGAGGAACAATTTTTAAGCTTGTTCTTACTGATAACAATCAACTAAGAAAGCAGTGGGCTCGTGTCCCCCACCTCCTTTTTTAAGCATACCATTTTCAATTTTACTTCTTGAATGAGGTCCACTGAAGGCAATGAATTTGTTTGGTATTATCCAGTTAAAATCTCCATTTTCTGCTCTCTGTCAAGAGAAAATGCTTGGTTTATCATTATCCCTGTATTTTCAGGCTTTTCCTTATTGTTTCAAAATACATGCTAGATAGAAGAGATGTACAATTTTTGCCAGAGGAAGTTATGTTAGTTGCCTGCTTTCTATTCCATTGTGAGGATGCCCGATGCTCTCAAATCTCTCTTATCTTGCCTCTGTTCTCTTTCTAAATCAGAGTTTTAAAACACACAGCTGATGCCCTTCACATGAAGGGGGAATTCCAATCTTTAATTTTTTTATAGTTTTCTAAATTATGACCTTAGCCTTATCTCTGTTCACAATTTAAATCATGATTTTTTAGATTCTAAGAACACTTAATTTTCTGTTTACAGATAACTGGCAGCTTTGCATTTCTGAGCCAAGAGTTGTAGTCCTTCATTTTTACATTCAGTTCCCATGCCCCAAAGTGAATTTTATAGGCTTGGAGTTTCCCAGCCTTGTTTCCTTCTTTTCCTCAGGGAGTGTTAGTATACCTTTGCCACGTGTTCACAGATACACGCTTTAATTGCTCTCCATAATTCAGTTAGACTTGGACTTATATGCCCTAGAGTCTCTTATCAAGACTGCTCAAGAATATGCACAACATCTAAAAGATGGCCAAATTCACATGCCCCAATCATCTTCCAGGCCTTTAATAATAATAACGGAAACACAGTATTTATTTCCATTTTGATTTCTGCTTTTCCCCCTATGTTTGAGGCTGACTATGATTAAATCTGGATTTTAATATTCTCTTTTTGATCACACACCTTTATTTAACAAGCAAAGTTTAAAGAGACAAAACAGAAATGGAACTTAATACCTCAAAAAAAAAAAAAATAGCATATATAATAAACAATCATTTTAGCATTAGTAACAGCAAACAAATCAGAAGATTGATAACGAACACTTACTTCATAATGCTCATATTCATTTACATCAAACGTATTGAAATCCAGGAAACCATATTGCAAAGCCTAAAATTCAGAATAAAGCTTTTAACAGAGACAACACCTTTTCAATGCTACTAAATTATCCCTCTTTTAGGTTACTGAAAGCCCCTTAATACCCATTCTACTCTTTCAGAGATTTCTTCATATATTTGAAAAAATAGAGATAATTCAGTATTGCTTCAAAACAGATTCGTAAATTTTAATGTAAGTGAAGTTAGACAAGCAGATCCACTCTTTTCCGTTTGCACTGAATAACTATAAAATTCCAGATAACAGAATCACTCAGTCTTTTAACTATTGCTAGGTGTACAAAATAAAAAGGAGAAAAAAACTTGGCAAAAATTAACTATTGAAATTATGAGCACATTCTGAAGTCTATATCCAAGCCTTGCAGACATTTTTGTGCATGAATGCTATTTCCTCTTGTTAGGATGTTAATATCTTCACTGATTTTAAATTGTTTGCAGACACACAGTCCTAAGCAGGCCACTAGGGTGGTCCCTGATGTTGCGTAATCACCCACAACCATTATATTTCGTATTGTATGAAAAAAGTGAACATTTGGGTAACTGGCAGTTTACCCACTTGTTAAGTCCTGGAGCACAAACACAGGTAATCCAGTATCTCCAAATATTTAAAAAACTACACTCTAATCGCCTCTTTCACAGCATAATCTTCTCTAGTTTTCCTTGCTGTTCACAGCTGCTAAGAAGAATAGAAATTCACCACTCTCGCCATACTGACAGACAACGTCAAAACGTCCAAACTAGATGAAATTCACAATTCTGCAAGAAGCTGTCTGAATCAGTAAAACGACCAGTACCTGGCAGAGATACCCATAATACAGAAGACAGCAGCACAGGGGAGAGCTGCAGAATTCCCATTTCACTACTCATACAGACTAAAAAGGATGCACGTAAAATCCCCTGCCCTTCACTGTCATGTTACTTCACTACTGTATTGCTGTAAGATAGTAGAGTAAGGTAGTTTGTAGTTAAAAAAAAAAAAAGCACTTTCCTCCTAACATTTGTTCTATTTGTATTTGTTCTATTTGTATTGCTAAAGCAAAACTTGAAGTCATTAGCACATAATGCATATGCCCAAAAATTACCACAACCAATTCAAAAGGCTATATTCAGCCTAAAATATAACACCAGAGGGGCATACAATAAATCTGTCTCACAACTCTTAGGGACTAGAGGTGAGAGTTACTGTCCTGCAAGATGGCATAAATAAAACTCAGAATTCCCTCTTTAAAACCTTCACTAGCTGATTACATACGTGACTTCTATGTATGCCGTATCTAGAACTTTTGTTACAATGCACAACACCTAACAAGCTGGGCAAGAGCTCTAATTGCATCCCTTTTCCTAAGCCACTTTTCATGCTGGGCAATATCTAACTGACCTTTTGCAATATGAAAAATATTTTTACTGACCTTGTTTATTGCATGAAAACAGTCCAGCAATGTTAGATGAAAACTGCAAGTACCAAAGGAAGCATCCCTGTAAGATATGAGGACCATAAAGGTATAATTATCCCATTTTAATCCAAGTGAAAGCAAATGAAGATATATCTCTAAAACACCTTTAAAAAAACCGCTTCAAGACAATTACTATTATACTGAAAAAATTATGTTGAATTCTTACTTCATTTCTCCCACCGTGCATCTTCGAATAAAAACAAAACATAACCCAAGCTATGTTTAGAGATGACCAAAGAGTAAGACTACTCCAGTTACAGCTTTCCTAAAGCTGACATGTTCGATTTCTGACAGGAACACTGTAACTGGCATGTTTAACCGTCCGTGTCAAAAACCAAGACAACACGAACTCCTTGTGGCAAAAGCCAACGCTTAAATTAGTATCATTTTTCTAACACACACTCTTAGAACGTTTTCTTCTGAAGTACACTTTCAAAAAAAGTCCAATTTTAATACACTGAAAATTTTTTCTTCTAACTCCATTTAAAAGAAAAAACATGCTGTGCATATGCATTCTACGTACAGGTGAACGGCGTCTTCTTACTAAAACATCGAAATATGCATTTGTGTAGATATATTAAAAGATTTTCCTTAAGATGCATAAAATAGTTTACGCTTAAACATGAGGAGAAACTGGTTTCCATTAAAACTTCTTCTTTCAAGTACTATTTTTGAAATTCTGTTGATCCAAGAATGGCATGTTCTTGGTATGCGACCACTATTAGATTCCGTCAGGATTGCAGAGTAAGCGTTCTAGAGGAATACTACAGTCTAGGAAAAAAATACATTTAAACTGAACCTACATCAAAGAATATTACGTCTTGGCAGAACATCCAGTTTTGAGACCATGCAGTCCTCATCAGCAGAGAAACATCAACGTTTCAAAGAAGCAGAAAATGTGTCATGTTCAAATTTCAACCAAGAGGAGGGAGAACTGAAGAACCGGGATGGCTGTCTCTATAATTTGTATTCTTCTTCTAATGAATCAGCGTGAAAGGTGGAGGGGAAAAAAAAAAAAAATCAGCAGGAGAAAGAAATTACAGAACCCAAGAGAACTCCATTCAGGTAAAAGAGAGGACAGGTAGAGGTCACATAGTAGTGGCGTTCTCTCAGGCCACCTGACCAGGAAGAACAAGTGGATTAGGCCCTCTACAGATAGGACCAGCCACACATTTGCAGGCTCTGTTCCTCATGGGGAACTTCACCGCAATCCAGGAGGTTCTTGCAACGAACTGGTGACTACTTCCTTTTCCACGTGATATGGAAACCAATAAGCAACAGTGCTCTGCTGGACTTCATAGTAACCAGCAAGGAGGTGCTTACTGGGGATTGAGTCAAAGGCAGCCTTGGACGCAGTGACTATGGAATGGTGCAGTTCAGGATCCTTAGAGGAGGGAGGAGGGTGAAAAGCAAGCTGACAACCCTGGACTTCAAGAAAGCGGACTGCAGCCCTTTCAAAGATCTGCTCGGAAAAGGCCCCAGAGGGAAGAGGGGCCCAAGAAAGCTGGTTAAGACTCAAGCTTAAGAGCAGTTCAGTCCAATGAATACAGGCAGGCAAAAATGGCTGGAGGCCTGCATGGATAAACAAGGAGCTCCTGGATAAATTCAAACACAAAAAGGAAGCCTGCAGAGGGTAGAAGCAAGGACAGGTAACCTGGGAGGAATATGGAGACATTGTCTAAGCACCTGGGGATAAAGTTAGGAAAGTTAAAACCCAAACAGAATTCAATCAGGCCAGGGATGTAAAAGAAAACATGAAGGGCTTCTGCAAGTACACAGACAACAAAAGTAAGACTAGGGAAGATGTGGGGCCATTGCTCAATGAGATGTGGAAGAGGCCAAGATACTGAATGTCTTCTTTGCCTCACTCTTCACTAGCAAGGAATCCCAGGTCTCTTCAGGGATGCCAGGTCCCAGAAACCAAGGGCAAAGGCTGCAGTAAAGATGTACTCTTGGTGGAAGAGGATCAGGTCAGGAACACTTCTGCAAAGAGGACATACCTAGGTCCATAGGCCCTGAGGAGATGCGCCCATGAATGCTCAGGGAGCTGGTTGTCATCGCATGGCCACTCAATAATTTCTGATCAATCATGGCAACAGGGAGAAATGCCTGAAGACCGGAGGAAAACAAACTCTAGTTCAAGAAGGGCAAGAAGGAATCCTCAGGAACTGCAGGTCAATGAGCGTTATCTCAATCCCCAGAAAGGTTATGAAACAGCTAATCCTGGAAACCATTTCCAGTCATATTAAGGACAAGGAAAGCATAAGGAGTAGTCAGCACAGATTCATCAAGGCAAAGGCATGCTTGACCGGTTTGAAAAACTACTACAGTGACATGACTGGCCCAGTAGATGATGCGAGAGCAGTGGACACTGTCTACTTGAATTTCAATAAGGCCTTTGACATTGTGTCCACAAGATCCTCACAAACAAGCCAGTGACAAGTGTGCTGGTTGAGCAGACAGGTGGATTTAAAAGTGGTTGAATGGCAAAGGGTGGTGGTCAGCGGCACAAAGTCTAGTTGTAGGTCAGGAACTAGTTGACTAGTTGTGTACTCCAAGATTCAGTACTGCATTTGATCCTGTTCAATGTCTCCATTAACGATGTGAATGACGGGTCAGAGTGTTCTCGCAGCAAGTTTGCTGATGACAAAACTGGAAGGAGTGGTTGATATGCCAGAAGGTCATGCTGCCATCCAGAGAAACCCTGACTTGCTGGAGAAATGGGCCAACAGAAGCCTCATGAAGTTCAACAAGGAGAAAGGTAAAGTCCTGCACCTGGGGAGGAAGAACCTCATGCAATCATACAGGCTGGGGGCCACTCAGCTGGAAAAAAGCTTTGCAGAAAAGGACCCAAGGGGTCCTGATGGACACCAAGTTGAACACATATCAGCAATGTGCCCTGCAACAAAGGCTAATGGCATCATGGAGAGCATTAGACAAAGTATTCCCAGCAGGTCGAGGGCAGTGATCTTTCTCCTCTCCTCAGCAGCAGTAAGGCCACACCTAGAGTACTGTGCCCGGTTCTGTTCTTCAGTGCAAGAGAGACATGGACATACTGGAGCGAGTACAGCACAGGGCCACAAAGGTGATTAAGAGACTCTCATATAGAAGGAAAGGCTTCAGCCTGGACAAGAGAAGACTCAAGGAGGACCTTATCAATGTATATAAATACCTGAAGGGAAGGTGTAAACAAGACAGAGTCAGGCTCTTTTCAGTGGTGCCCAGTGACAAGACCAAAGACAATGGGCACTGAATTACAGGAGGTTCCCTTTGAATATCAGGAACCATTTGTTCTGATATTCAGTCCAGGTATGACTGAGCACTGGAACAGGTTGCCCTGAGATGCTGTGGAGTTTCCATCCTTTGAAACGTTCAAAAGCCATCTGGATGTGGTCCTGGGCAACTGGCCCTAGATGCCCCTGCTTGAGCTGCAGGGTTGGACCAGATGACCTTCAGAGGTCCCTTCAAACCTACCTGTGAGTCTATAAGTGAAAGAAATATTCTTTGCATCCTCATAACAGAAGTTTTCATGTTGATAATGACTTTTAAGTAGCTACTACCTCACTGACATTTTATTATTCTGTGGGGAGGTACTGTTTTTTACCAAGACAATGAAGATCTTAAAGAGCACAGACCAACATTTCAGCTGATCATTAACATAATCTGAATTCTTTTATTTGCATCAGGTTTAGCTGCATAACTTAAAAATTGCTAAAGTTTGCAGACACTTCAGCAGCCTGTACCCTTTATTCCAGAGGCTGGACATGTCTTCAAAAGTCAGCTTTCAGTAAGTCTTACTATATAAAATATTTTTGCATTTCTTTCAGTAGCACTGTTGAAGTGATGGACTGGCAATTCAGGCAGGGTATGACCTCAGTGCAAAGCTACCATCTCCATCACCTACACAAACCTTTACGATACTTAGAAACAAACCTTACAATCTTGCCAGAGGAGGACTTTTGTTTTTCTGAGAATATAAAAGTGAGAAATGGGGATGATGGAAGTATGCACATAAAGAGAGGTGCTACTACACCCTTATACTGTGGAGTGGCAGGGGGGAACCGATAGAAATTCAAATCATCAAAAGCCCATCTCTTGGCAAGAGAGCTAGAAAACATAAACAAGCAAGGACTGAGTTAATCACCCCATGACAATATATTTGGAGAGTAAGAAGTTTTTTGGACATTCTTTTCTGCATATTGTGGCAGCCAACAGAACATTAGTTTAGTTCAACTATTAGAAACTCGTTTGGAATAAATTCAGAAGTTGCTTCTCTGCATGATAGATCACCTTTATTTGCTACATTAAGCAGCACAGCATATACCATGAAGAGAAATCTGTGGTCTGAACAGTGAGGATTAGATTTCCTCAGGGTCAAACAACCATGAACCAATGGTTTTACGCATTTCCTCACTGGTAAAAATAAATAATTTAATGTTACACTAAATCATAGGATCTTAGCCAGCATTCTTTATGCATAACACAGTATTTGCGGGTTGCTGCATGCATTCAGTAAGTGGGGAAAATGCAGTGCTAGAATCATTACAAGCCAGTAGTGATGAATGAGATATTTTGATACATTAAATTACCAACTACTGGCACAAAACCAGACTGCCAAGTCAGAAGCAATGTATATCAAAAAGCTCCACAAGGGTGCATACAAAGAAGCGTGCTCCTTCACCTTCTGCCAGTACTCCTCAGTACCAGCCGCTAACACCCCTGTTCAGCAGTCTGCACTTAAAGCTCAGACACTGAATATGTCACATGTTAAAACTTTAGGAAAAAAAAAACAACAAAAAACCAGCCAAATTAGTGCTGATAAATGCTACATTCTTTTTCAAGATATCAGAAAGTTCTATCAACTTGTTATTTACCTGAAAGGAAGATATGAAATGCTTCCAGCCAATAAAAGCCTGTACACATCTTCTGGGGATTCTCTCAGGTATATTATCTATTTTTATGGAAAAAGAAAAGAAAAAGATTATTTTAAGATTGATAGTAATAACTTCAAGTCACTTATTTACTGGAGAAGGCATAATTAACTATCACAGAGCTCAAAAGTGCTGGAAAAGAATGGCATCAAGAACAAATTATGCAAGTGTGCAATAATAAAGCTAACATAAACAATATAAAGTACTGGTCAACCTAGCGGAATACATATTTTTAAAGAAAACTTATAGATTTGTGCAGGAGTTGTTCAACTATAGACTAAGTAAAAAAGCTTCTGTCAGTCTGGATTCTTTCACGTTTGTTTTGCAACTCTGCTGGACTGGTTTGTTGATTTATTTTTAATTAAGTTTTTAAGATGTAAATCACAACACAAAAACCCAAAGAGATATCAGCAAAGCTGTGAATCTACAAAACAGCGTACACTCAGCAGACAAGATTAAAACAGTAATTCATGTTTGTTTTGATTTTCCTACAGCAGTACATTTGCATTGTTTCAAATTCTGTGATTCCTCTTTTGCACTGGCAAGGCAGTATCCAGTAACTAAATCCAGATGCTGTAAAGGAAAAAAAAAAATCTATAGCTTCAAAACCAAAATCCTAATAATGGAACAAGGCAACAAACTTTCTACTGTCAAAAACACGCAGAAAAGAATTCTCAAAAGACCAACTTATGACAAATATTCACGTGGTCTTCCAGCACAGTATGTCTGATCCCTCTTGGATAGCCTCTAACCCTAAGGTCTCCTTTAAGAATACCACAAAACACCTCTTTTATGCAAATTATGTCTTCCAATACCATCAAACACCATCACAGGCATGGCCAGGAGATAAAAACTGTTAATAGCAAGCCGGTCAATTAACAGGGCAGTATCCAGTAATTTCAAGCTAATACTTTTTCATTAAAACTGCATTAAGTAAGCTCTACCATGCTATGGAAATCACTTTTTTTCATTAACGTTCAGTAGAACTACTTACATCTCTTATATGTGTCTTACGTAGATCTTCTACCTTAGAGGTTTTTTGAAAGTAAGAATCCTAATAAGTATTAATTAAATACCCCCCAAAAATCTAAGTGTGGAATTTTTGCTTTCTGTTGCTTTTGACTTTTTTTTTAAGTTGACATTGCCTTTCAAAGTTCTTTGATGCTGCTGCAAAGCCAGTCTGAACAAATGGCTTAACATACTTTCAACATCCCCTCTCCACACACCCCCACACACATACATAGTCTTGTGAGATGAGAATGGGAGATGGAACAGATGTTGCTAAAAAAAAAAAAAAAAAAAAAAAAAAAAAAAAAAAAAAAAAAAAACAAAACCAACCAACCAAACCCAGCTTGAATCATAACCTAAACAGAGAGCTAAAACACACACAGCACCAGGTGACCCCTTTCATTTTTCGTTTCGATCACTGTGTTATGTATTTTCTGAGCATTCTTCCTGTGCAATTAATTAGCAAAACTAAAGAAAAAAAATCTGACTTGGTTATGTAGTTTAGTAAAGAAAACTGTATGTGTGTGTGCTTACACTAGGGAGGGGTAAGTGGCTTTTGCATTTATATTTGCAAGCATACACCTAGAACAGAAAAGACACTTAAAAAGCCCCCAAAACATCATGGAATACCTGGTCCTCAGAAGCCAAAGTTCACTTTCTATTCCACAGGCATATTTGTTGCCTGAATTGCTTACAAAGGTTATATTCCAAGAATTTTTAAGTTGCATGCTTTGATACCAGTCATACTTGCATCTTGCAGCACAGTGAACAAACATTGCTAGCAACTATCTAAATCTGCCACTGCTGGCTTACCAGAAAAGGAGCTTCTCAGCCCCAGAAAAACTTACAAACCAGAGACACGAAATGGCATTAGCAAACAGAAACCAGTCACCTGGAAAAAGTTTGGGATTCAGTACTGTAAGGCTGGGTAATAAGCAGAGAACACTACTTGTAGCACAGGCAAACAGAAATGCAGCTAATAGTAGCTAATCCTGTAAGCCAAGTACTTCAGAAAGGCCAAGGACTTCTCCCATATCTCCGCTGAGATTTTACCAGCTTCTTAAAGAAAACAAGCTTCAATGCAGCAGCATTTGTTTACAAGTATAACTTGTAAGCTGTAAGAGGGCAGTTTTTTCCACAGAGTGTTTAAAGTATTAAGATAAATCTAAATAATGTTACAGTATACTGAAACACGTTAGTTCTTAAGCACAGATCCAGTTTCTGAAATTACACTGCCAGGGAAGTTGCTAGACATACCATTTTAATGTATTTGCACGTGTATGGACTTTCCTTAATATAGTTACATGAACATTTAAAAAAGTCAACCTGATTTTGACACAAAATACCGATGTCTACCATAGCTTAGTATGTACAAAAAGCACCCTGCAAGAAGATGGCAGTTTTTCAACGTGGACAAGCTACTAAGTGAAAATACCCAGTACTTGTTGTACAACTGAAGCAACACACAATACACTCACAGAAGAAGGAAGCTCTTCGAGTTGGATTTCAAGAGAGATCCTGCTACACTTCAGCTGTGACACTACTACACACACAAGATACAACATGTGAGCAGTCGCAGAGACAGCAGTTGATGAAATGGCCAGATGGTGTTCTCAGTGAAGATGTGGCTGACAAAAAAAATTGTGTTACTATGGGGATATCTGGACAGGTGCAATGGCGTGGAGTGCTCCAAAAGGGAAGAATGGCATTCAGTCTCTGCACAAAACGGGAAAGACCATGAATAGATACTTACTTCACAAGGGAAGTATCCTGCCAGTTACACAACACAAGAAGCTGTGACAGTCAAAGCAGAGACAGGATCAGTTTCTGTCACAGCTTAAGACCAAAAGAGAACACCCAGCTGAAAATCTTGGATGGAAGCAAGGCTGGGTGGAGATTGAAGAACATGGATGAGCCTGGATTCAGGTTGTGGGTGAATCAAATTCCAGATACGGAAACAGCTAAGACTGAAGGAGTGAGGGAAGGAGCAGCAAAGCCCAGGGAAGCAACAGACGTGAGGGCAGCAAGAGGCCACATCTGCATTAGGAAGCAGTGTGCACCAGCAGAAATACGTCTGTAGACTAAGAGCCAGCACTGAAGATCTGACATCTGCACTACTTGTTGGGATTGCTTCTAGACAGCTCCATGAAGTGAACCAAAATGCAGTGAGTGGGGTTTAAGGAAAGATTAACTTCAAAAACATACTCCTGACACAAACTGAAACTATTATATATATAGATACATATATGTATATACATATACAATAGTGTTTCTGACCAGAAAGACGCCACTAAAGCTTTAAAGATGAACAATTTCATTGGAATAACATGGGTGATCAAAGGACTAAAAGCTAGAAAATGAGAGAGAAAGGAAAAAATTATCGGAGACACCTGTAGTAGACAGAAGACTTGAAAGAGAGAAAGACTTTAATGCAGTAGGAGGAAATGAAATTTATTAAGTTAATGCCAACAAGAAGTACTACTAAAAAGATGAAAAATATTAAAATAAATGTCAAGTAATGATATTTATTGCTATGTAGCAGAACCAGGCATTTTCTGGGAGAGCTTTTGTCCATTCTTGTATATACAAAAGGAGAAAAGTCTACTAGAATTTTACATTGTTTTTCCAAGGGGGTCCTTTCCTGCAGGTCAGGCAAATTAAAAACTGAAACAAAAAGCAAAAAAAAACCAAAGCAAAAAACAACAAACCCCCAAACCAACAAAAAAACCTACCCTCAAAAAACCCCACCCACTTTTTGAAAAAACTTAGAAATTCAGCAGATCTGAAATAAATGATTTGCAAGCACAGCTGTACCATTTTTCAGAATTTTCCTACAATCATATGAAAGTATAGATGTGTTCACATACACAACTACACACAAATACATTCAGAAAAACTGTTAAAATCTTTTACACATCTGTTACTTACCTATCTTCCAGGAAAAATTAAAAGGAACTGACATCTTTTAAGCCAAAATAACATACTGTTTTATCACACTGTGTAATCACTTATGTACCAGAAATCTGGAAATTTTCTTTATGAAAAAAAAAAAAAAAAAAAAATCTTACTCAGCTTCAAAATGCAGCCAGAAATTTGCTATTAGCAGTTGAACCAATAACGATGCTCTAATCATCCTTTTCATTTAGGACATCTGTTTCTAATTAAGGGACTGCAGGCAGCGATGTGAATGGTCAAGAACTATCCAAGTGTTGAGTACTAGGAAAGGTGCACTCAAGCACTGCTCCTGCCAACATCACTGTGTAGTCAAACAGCTGCTATAATATTCCCTGAATAAAATAGAAGGGCTTGCCAGGACGAGGTGACCCAGTCTTTATTTATAAGCACCTAAAATTAACCATAGAATGGAGAGTTCTTTTAGCAAGCCATGTTATCATCTGGTTCGTATTAGTGTTTTCAAACCAGCCCTATTTTTAAACAAAGGTTACAATCATGAAAATGGTATTCACCACAGAATGAAAACTATCCCTAGTAGAAAAGGAATGGAGGCTCTGGTTGAAAAAGGCATCTTCAATACACAGGATGGCCAAGTGAAAAAGTAATGCTGCACGCAAGACAAAACATGTTTGATAATCATCATCTACGACATAGCCTGTTGCTTTTTCAGGGCAATTAAATAGGGTATTTAAATATGCTGTACTGTTAGAAATGGTATCAACCCAAGCCTGTAAACAGCACTTTAAATTTATGCCTATGATGTGCTTATTGCCATCAAGTTTATCCACCTGCTCACCCTTAACTGCAAAATCTACTTAAGGTTGCTACCTAAATCACACATTTTACCAAACATACCGACTGACAAGCAAGACATTAATGAGATGATTCATTTTAAACTGCTTACAACCAATTCCATGTGATACAACTATGTTCCAAAAATGTCACTCACCCAAAACAGGTGGAACTGCTGTAAACTGCAAATAATCACATCCCATTCATTCTGAAAAATACTAATAACTACTGTGTGTGACCAGACTCAAACACAAGCTCACACACATGCATAATTTTACTAAAAAAGTATTAAATATTTTACTTCATTAAAATTTCCATTGGATATAGTAGTCAGTTAACACATTGTTTTCTAGCAATAATCCCTAGAATTTAAGGTTCAATAGAGCAAAATTAAAATAGAAATATACCAGAATAAAAAGCTTCCTGTATGGGTTTATGGTGTCCTGAAGAAATGCACATGGCCAACAGTTCCTTCATTAACAGAAACACAGTCATTAAGTGGATAAAAGTAGCAGAGAGGGAATAACTGACTGCCTGTTTCTACCAACCCTCTTTGTTCATCATAAACAAAAGCAAGAAAACTCCAATTACCTTCTCAACAGCGGAGAGAATGTAGAAAACCCTATTAGCTGGGAACTGACAGGGCTGGGTACATCAGTACTTCACAATAGCTACGAAAGCAAGCTAGTACTATAGTGAGAGACCCCCAAAGATCAGCCCTTCTTCTTCTGTGGAGACAAGCAGTCTGGAAAAAACATTGTGAGGAAGAACCTGGTACAAACAGCAGGAAAAGCTGCCGTCATGAAGACTGATCACAATTCCCAAAATACAATTCAGAAAAGGTAGCTTTTTAGACAACATGAATACAGAGAAAGACAAAAAGACTCAAGGCAACTTTTGCTTAAATGAAAGACCAGTACTCTCTTCACCTTGTCTCTGCCACTCACGTGTGAAGCACAAGCAGCTCTTACCAAAACTCAGCTGACGGTAAACCTGGCTGCCGCAGTTACCCATTTACCACCACTCATCCTGGACCACTAAACAAAAGGGTTTGCCTGCTTTTCCCATGGCTTCACCAGAGGTAATTCTGCAAATACCATAGTAAGAATAGAGCAGTTCAACATCACACAGATGGGTGCTTATTGCTTCTGCAACCTCTAGCTTCTGCCCAGCATTAGGCCCACAGCTAGGAAGGACACTAACAAATTGAAAAGGCAAAAAACCAGTACTACGGATCAGAACAGATGAAGGAAACGCTGCTTACCCTGAAGAAAGAAGATGAGAAAATAGACAAAGTACAGAGATGAGTCCTGGAGAAGGTGACCTGAATTACAGCAGTTCATGGGGCGGTACCCTCGGAGGGTCCCCCTCCAAGTACATAATTAGTGCCAGGCCTGAGAAAAAAATACACTGTTACTAAGTTAATGCAGCCAAAGGGAGAGGGGGGAGCTTGGGAATTGGGTGGACAGGACACAGAGGGTACATTTTCTTTCTTAATATAGAAGGAGCAATGATGGAAGAAGCAGACTTTCCTCACCCACAGCCAAGTCCTGGTGAAAATCAAGAGAAGCCACTGTAGCGATCAACTCAGAAGATCACTGCTGCTTTGGTAGAGCGGTAAGGCCTGAACAATGTGGACAGCTTCCAAGGAAAAGCAATTTTTCTTTAAAAGGTGAAGAGCAAAGGTTTCACCCCCCGCCCCAGCCCTCCCTTCCTTCCCCTCACCCCTTCTGCCCAAATAAAGTGTAAACATTCAACCCCAACACACCAATATATTTTGGCTACCCTTTGAGTGGCTGAGCGTGCCAAACTTATGCTAATCTACACAGAAGAATATTATTCCCATTTTGCAGTCTATCATCTGTAAAAATGAAACACAATACAGAATTAAAACAGATGGAAGATGAATAATGAAGGGATTAAGATCTAAATAGTTAACATTTACTCCAAAAATCACACTTTATTCTAAAACTACAAACATAACAATGTACGTGAAAACGTTATTCTTCACTTTTAAGGCCATGTTATACTGAAGAGCCCTGTAGCTTGAATTAGGCTGTGCTGTCACATCAAAGTACACCTTGGAAGGAAGCTGCAGATGTGGGAGGGGAAGAAAGAAGTGTGTAGCCTGGAGAGTTCAGAAACTCTCTCCACTGAAGAGGAAAGAAAGACAAGTTAGATGGGGGGGAGGGGGAACATTAAAACACATTAGCTGTGAAGAAAAGACTGAAAACAGACTTGGCTTGTAAACCAGAACACAAACAGCTACCCTTACACTTCACCGCAGTTTATGAAGACTTTCATAATTGCCTTTGCTCAAAATGAGCATGATACATACACATTTATTTTTAAACAAAAGATGTGGAATGAAAAACCATACTAATATATCCCAATTTCTTTAAGCAGAAATAATATGCTGTTTAAGAATACTAATTTAAAGTCAACAAGCCCTTAATATTACAGGTTCAGAAGTTGTTCTCATAAAAATGTTGAATGTTTATGAGAACACACAAGTTCCAGAGGAGATCTAGTTATATATATTTCATTATAGTTTTATAGTTAAAAGGTGTGTTTCAAAAAAAAAAAAAAAGGAAAAAAAAAGCACACCGGCTTACTGTGTCTGTGCCACTCCTGAAAACCTGGCAGCCTGTTATTTGAAACAAGTTAAAGCATCTGCATCTACAGAGCCCCCTGCACCCAAAACTTTAAGTTATCAAAGACTTTACAAGACACACAGACAAGTACAAGAATTCTACTTCTTTACTCTTCCCATCTGAAATCCCCCAACTGGTTCCACTGCCATGCAGTTCCTCAACCTAAGGTAAACTGTTAAAATGGGAACTTACCATGAAGTCAAAAAACCAAAATCAAACAAGAAAACACATTCAATCCACAAAAAACAAAATACACTGGCAACCTACTAATTACACGGTAAGGGATCAGAAATTAAACAATGATACTCAGTTCCAGCAGCGAAGAGCATTACCAACAGGATACTGTCTGATTAACTAAAATTACAGAAAAGCTTCTTAATGTTTTGACCAATAGCTGTATGGATGCTTCTTCATCAAAAAGCAAAGGACTTTGAACTGAAGAAGTAGGTAGACGCTTAAGTCTCTATTTTTTAAATAAAGAAGGCCTCAATATATTTCCTTTCAATCAGGAAATATGTTTACAGACATATGCTTATCATGGATTCTGAACAGATCCTATGCCATTGCTCGTCCCAGAGTACAGTCCAATTCTCCCTGAAGAAAGCAGAGATGTGGGATATGTATGTTTGAACACTTCAGCAGTGAGTGCTGTAATTAAGCCTGCCTCTTCATGAAAGATCATCAAAGGGCACCAGGGAAAAAAAGTAAGCCTCAAGGGCACATTCTTTCTGCTGTGATCTTCCTTCAATGGAATCCCTCCCACATCAAACTGAGAAGAAACTGTACCCTACTTTATAGAAAAAGCAGTACCAAAGCCAAAGTCTGCTGCACTGGAAAGAAAATCAGCATCTAGCTAGCGCTACTCCCCCATGTAGGACTCGCAGTTATGCAAGGCAGACATGCCCCCAACCACTCAAGGAGAGGGCCTGGTATTCACATAGTGCTACCTTTCGCCATGGGTCTTTAAGGGAAACTGCTGCAATATTCCACCTGTACGACGCAGAAACCAAAACACGAGTCTCTGAAAATTACTGGTGGTTTTGACTAGCCTATTTCTGCCATACGCCAGCTGTCCGCAGCTAGCTCTCCCACGTGCTCTGGCTAGTCGATCATGACAGCTGGATCTGTGTTAGCATCCTTCTGTGCTCTGCAACTCTTACCTCCTTCCCTGCAGTTCTCTGAGGCAAAAACTGCCTACTCCTCTGTCCAGCAGCCTCCATTCTTAAGCACTGTGCTTTGGACTGCCATAATCCCTTCATACTTATCTACAAATCTGTCCAAGCATTCCTCTTCAGTTGCATGATGTTATTGCAACATGGCAGGACTATTGGATGATCAGAAGTTATGTTTGTGTTAGGTTTTTTTGTATACTTTTACATAGTTAACCACAATGTTTTCTACTGGATTGTTTTGCCATTAGTTAGTTTTCCGTATGGTGGATTCTGTTCAAAATGTCAGCTGCTGTGCAGCACAGTATTACTACACGTATTCAGGACAAACATTGAGGGAAAAATACAACACACTCCCTTCCAAACAGTGTCTGATAATCGAAGCCAGTCCCCTCTCACTTTCTTGGTCTCCGTTATGATCAAGTCACTAAGAAAAAGCAGCTTTCCTAACAGCTGAAACTGTTTTGTCAACATAATGCCTTAACTACAAACAAATTTAGTAACTCTTGTTGCCAGTTTCCATGTGGTTTAAGAAAGCAAAGGTCTACAGCAACATTCCTAAGTGCCTGCATTTCAAATACCAAGAGTGACACATTTTGAAATCTAGTTCTTAATTTGTAATAAGTACTGTAGAAAACAGACAACAGAGAAACCCTGAGGAGCAGGAAATGGGCCACCTGCATGTAGAAAGGCAGCAAGGAGACTGTCAGCACCACAGCAAGCACTTGCAGCTAATAAATAGGAATGACCCAAGGCTACATGAACTTTCACTCCTCAAATCTCCAACATGAAAAAACACACACTTCATTTTATCACTCAGTAAACAAGAAAGATGGTTACAGACAAGGTGTCTTACAAGTCAAAGCAGAATATGGATATGGTACATCATGTCTTTCATCCTGAAGCATTCAGTATTTTATTCCTTGACTACACTTTTGCGTACCAAACACATGCACTTGTGATGTAAAGCCAGTCATTTTTCTCCTGCAGCCAGGGACCTGGCTCAGAACATTTCCAGCCACCTTGTATATTCCCAGGATTTATACCAGCTCTAAGCCTACCACATGATCTCACTCCCTCTCCTAACTGAAGAGATCACCTTACATTAGAAAAGCAGCAGCTGGAGAAGAAAAGGTATATTTAAATGTGCATGCAATAGGAAATGTTATACTGTACTTTCTGCAAGATAATATTTCTCTATTTTGAAAAAGAAGAGTGTGGGTGGGCAAAAGGAAAACATCAAGAAGCAGTTATTTTTTCTAAATGAAAATATTAATAAGGACCTTTTTTTCAGCAGTGCTCTTATTTCTCATGGGCACAGACTGCAGTAGACAGAGAAAAAAAAAAAACATACAACTCCATTCACATATCTGCTAGAGTTTTAAAACTGTTTCAGGATGTGGTACCTAACTATAAGATACATTAGTAGGAAGATTATTCAAGAGAAAAGAAATTTTTTATCTTTCTGTTTTGAAAATTGTGTATGAAAAACTGAATCTATTTAGCAAGCTGATGTAACGTAAAAATGTAAATACTTACTGCGTAGGAGCCTATGAGGAATGCAGCATTTGCTTGTTTTTTCTGATCAAAGCCAGTATAATGAATGATTTTCTTCCTTATCAATGAAAACGACTGTATTAAAAAATGAAGAAGATTATGATTTTGCATTTTAGACTTCTCACGCCTTTTTTTTTTTAAATTAGAGGCATGTAAGGGCCTGTTCACTTAATTTCAGCCACCTCTGTTCAGAGGACCAAATATACTGTAGACTAGTTCCTCAAAAGCTTTGGAAGACTCTATTGCATCCCCACCTAGACTGTTCTGGTTATTTTCCCAGAATCCAGACTAAATAATTTTGATACAAATTACAGTAATCTTTCTTTTTCTCCTTAAATGCATTTAGTATTTCTGACCTCAAGCCCCACGTAACAGATAGGTGTTTACGAGAAGTAAGTGCAAAGTGTCATTCCAAAAAACATTTCAGGCCTGTTGAAGTCTCAATACTTTTGAAAACAGAATTTTAGACTTTTTGTATTCCAAATGAAAACCTAACTAGATAAATCAACTGACCAGAATCACTTGAAAATATATGCTCAAATTAAAATATTTTTATTGTAAACTTTATTATAAAAACTTTTTAAAATTTCATCTCAGTTTGACATATAGTTTCTCCAGTTATCTTAGAAAGGGGGTGGAGCGGCATTGACAGTAGAAAGGAAACTTAAATTTGTGGTGGCAGCAAAAACTATCCCCTAAAACAAATCTCGATGTGCTGGAAACTATGTACTTTCATCAACTGCTAAGCTATCGTAAAATGTCACTATTTAAATAGCAATGTTACTTGCTCATTCAATGTATTCAGCAATCCTAAAAGTACTCTCCAATATTACACTCAAGATATTCAAAGGGATTATAACACAGACTTGTGTTGCTTCAGAACATCCTGTAAACCAGAATCAGAGAAACTTGTCTCCGGCAAACCTCTTCATAGTGTCACGTGGACAAAGCAAGTCTGAATTATGCAAACAAATAACAATGACAGACAACAAGGAACGAAAAAAAATTCTGTTAAACTATAGTGTTCTGCATACTTCCCAAATTTCATAGTTCAGTGGCAGTTTCAAGATCTAAGCAGTTTTGAAGAGGCAAACTGTGATTCATATTAATGCTAATAAGCTTTTTTTATCTGCCTAACAGGTTTTATACTCCAGCTTCCATAGAGGTCAACTATCTTGAAGCCATTTATGTTAACTAATACAGGAACCCTCTATTTTAAAGACACTATGCTCTACCAAGCACCCAATCCTCAAAATTACTGAGCACCCCTCAGAGAAGACAATCTGAAGTAGAAGCATGGCAGTCTCCTTCAGGACAATGTCGTAAACACTATCTAAGATCAAGTGCTGCTTCTTACCAAACAGATGTCAGGACCAGAAGAGAAAACTAAGTCAAACAAAAAACATCTCATAAAAATGTGCTGCATTGCACCTTCGAGCTCACTCAACGCTGGCAGACTGCCAAGAAGACTGAATTCCAGAAGGGGAGCTTTTCACTTAAAGAAGTCTATATACCCATTTAGCAACTGAACCTTTAGGAGCTTAACATTAGTTACTGCCACAGGGGTACATCTTCTGGATCTCAAAAGTAAGTGGGGTTTCACTCCTGATCATCCTCCTCATCCATAAATCCACCTTGATAACACTTAGCATTTATATTCAAACTTTAGCTGGATCAGGAATTCAGAAAAGCCCCCGAACAAAAAAAAAAACAACTTCTGACCCATTTGTTTTTATTGTTTAAAATGTCAAAAATATTGAATAAAACCCCCAAGTGTTACCTTTAGTTTCTTATTTAGCTTGCAGCAGTATCTGTAGAGCATTGCCAGATTGAGTGGTCCAAAGTCTGCATAGAAGCTGGTAAGAGAAAGGGGAAAAATTGCACGTGACGTCCATAAATGCCTTTTTTTTTAATCAGATGGACAAAGCAATGAGTAATAATATATATGTGATATATGTGCACAACTCTAAAAAGAAGAATGCCTTCTTACATATATATTATTTTCTTGCAGGAAACAGTTGTCTCCTTTAAACAGAGACTAAAACCTTCTTCTTTGTTCTCCACACACCACCACTCAAAACAAAACTGGAACAGTGAAGGCGTGAAAAGTTCCCACTACTCTATCGCTCTGTGACACCAGTTTATAAACTCGACTTTAAGACCGAACCAAAAGCTTTACTTTAAAAGAAGACAATTAATATTGCTAGAGAAAAGTGAACACAGAGAATGAAGATTGATTTGTACTTTCAAAAACAGTAAGCATGCCCTTAGTCCAAAATATTTAAAGAACCAGCAGCATTCCAGATGACACACAAAGGCTTACACTATTTGCTACAGAGGAAATAATATATCCATTGTCAGCTCATAAAGACTTGAACTGATTTTGTCCATTTTTTCCTCTTATTCCAAGAAGTTTTGACATTCCACTTAATACCTGAGCAACCAAAGACATCCCTTTTAGCTCACAGTGCTCAGTGCACACTTCTGAATATATTGTCGAAGCATGTTCCTGCGTCCTCTAACAAGAATGGGTACAATTGCTTTGAAAAGATTTTTAAGAAATCCTGATGGGAAGCCAAGAAACCATTCTAAGTCAAATAAATCATCATGGCAGGTAAGTCTGAGAGGACCAAACTTGTGTAATTAGTTCTATAAGGGGAATGGTATGTTTCCCTCAGCTACATTTCAAAAAGGAGCGTCAATTAAACAGGTTCCTCATTACTGTTGTTCGAGCTAATTTATTTCTGTAAAAGACAGGAAAAAATAAGGCTGTACTTACTTCTCATATACAAGTTCATCATCTATGCAGAAATAATGGGTATCTCCAGCTCCACCCTTTGGTTTTTGGCAGAGAACTGCAAAATAAAGGCGATCTGAAACACAAGAAAACGTAAAGCTTTTGTAAACATCACGCTTTTCTGCTGAAAGTCTGAAGTATCATCTGTCAACAGAAAAGCTTTAAACGGTTTAAATGGTTTCGGTGAACCAAATCTTCTCTTAAGTATTACCAAGCTAGATATTATTTCTTCAGTGTTAAGCCACAAGGCACACAAAGATTTTGTTCCCATAATCTGCAGCTCTTTCATATTCTTTCCCAAACAAAGTGTTCCCAGGAAAGCTACCTGTTTGACGACACTGCAATATAACAGGAGGCGACTTGAATCCACACACTCTGCAGAGACCCACCCCCTTTTGGCAACAGACCCCATCTGTTGCACTCTGAATACCAACACATACACACATACTCACAGACCCCCAACTAAGCCATAAATCCTTCAGCACCTCATAGCACCTATGTTAAACTAAATGGCGAAGCACATCCACACCAAAACACAGGCACTTCCTATCTTTCTGCAAAACAATGATTTTGACAGTAGTGGCACGCAATTGAAGCCTGCAGGTAGTGGTCGCCAGAGGGATGTGAGGGTGTAGCCCACTGTTGTCCACCACAGAGCCACCACCTGGACATCTCCATTTGGATCCCCATCCCCACCCTGGCTACTCCCTCAAAGTCTGCGTGCATGCAGGCAGGAGGCACTTTGTGCTTGCCCTGGCTTCCTTTGTTAAGCTGAGGGGGGGAAAATGCCAGCGGTATTCACATAGGTATAAATTACTTTTATGGCTGGGGGAGCTGTAGCCCCAGTGAACTTTAAATACTGACTGTGCTGCTGCTGTAAATTGCTGTGCTTGCAGTAATTGGTCAATAAAAATTGAGACCTT
>NW_010426409.1:441-6955 GCF_000710305.1 Buceros rhinoceros silvestris | reverse complement strand
AAAAATATCATTATAAAGTACACAGATTAGAGTTCAAATCTAAAAGGAAAGATTTTTGCAAACTAGTTGCCTGATACATTACTTAATATCAAAATAATACATTACTTAAATATCAAAACAGATCACCAGCATATAAACATATAATTTCAAAGCGTAATTTCTGATAAAGAAAAACGGTATGTTCTTTTCCAGAGAGCAGGGAAAAAAAAAAATCACCTTGTGCTTCGAAACCAAATCCTCCATGGCTAGCACTTAGAAATCATCAGCTGTATCTTGAAAATACACGTTAAAGTATGCCATGAAAGGACTCCCCGCGTCTGTATTTCAGCACTTACGTGCTCAGTGCTCACCTGTGTATGGCAGTATCTCACAGGGTGGAGGCAGACAACACCATCAAGAAGTGCCCATTTGTCAAATCGCTTTTCAGCAGAACAGCAGCCTGATGTGAATGGTTTGGCTTAAACATTTACAGGTCAGGTGCAACCAGTGGGATGTAAAGTATCTCCTTAGCAAGTCACACACCTACTTCCTTACTCTCTCAACAGAAGCAAGGCACCAAGCTTTCTAACTTAATTTCCAATAGTCTCACTTTGTAGGCACAGCAGCTGCAGTACTACCTGTAAAGTGCATCACCTGCTTAGGCTCTCCTGTACCTCCTACCACTTACCCAAGTATCTTCTGAAAACAAGCCAAAGGATAAAATTGAGAGTCGTGTTGTCATTTTTAAGTGACTAAACTGTCCCACAAAAGGAAATAGGTGTGGAGAAGCGAGTGCACAGATATCCCAGCTGGATACAAAATACACTACGGGGAAAACTGCTTCACAGAAAGGCATTCCCAGGATGGTGGTTAGGCCAATGCTTTGGGGGTGGAGGGAGGCCCAGCATCCCACACAACTCACCTGCACTGGTCCCCTCCACTGTGTTATTCCCTGTGTTGTGACAAGGTGGAATTGCGTGAATCAGAAACTGTAACAGGTATCCTAGCACAGTATTTAAAAACAAAGAAAAAAAACACCCCAAAAGGTTTGTTTTTTAAAAAAAACCAACCTGTTTTGCCGGTTTATTTCCCTCCACTCTGAGAATGAGAGCTAATGTGGGTATGTGAAAGGGCTGAGGGCAAAGGAGGAAGCAGAACTGAGAAGGTATGTTATCTAGGGATTGTGCGTAAACTGGCATTGCTAGATTAAACACGTGTCACACTACACCCCCAAGCTATAATTTCATACCACTCCTAAACTGATTTAATGGGTAGCTGCCACCAGGTTCCTTACAAGGAAAAAGTTTTCTTCTGGGTTAGCTCACTGAACCAGCCCACTGGGGGTTAACAGTAGACTACAGAGCCAGAATTTTTCTCTCCATGGCATCCGTCCTTTAGATCCAGTCTAATTATTGACTTAGATTGAGCTCTCCATGTACACAAACACAATGCACATCAAAGTCTGGGCTGAATGGCTGTAGTACTCAAACTGACACGCTACCTTCTTGCACACCAGCTTCTTCACATAAACCCTACATCACTTTTGAAAATATAAAAGCACTACAGAAAGAGTAATCCAAAATCCTCAAATACAAAAGGAAGATCAAAATGAAAAGAACTATATTTGCACAGGTCAAGGACCTAAAATAATTCAGCATTTTACTCCTAAACAGGACTTGGGGTAACAGAATCACTTGCTTCCTCGGTGCTCCTACTTTTACGGAAAATCTTCTGCAGCTTTTGCAAAAACGTCCAACAAAAATAAGAATTCCTGTCTTGAGCAAACACTGTGTACTTGGTGTTTTGAATTGCTGTTGGCATTCAGTTCTGCACTGGTATCTCTGGGTTGTGTTAACTGTTGCTATTCTTAAAACACCTAAAAGAAACTCGAGTTTAATGAATTTACAGAACCTCCTCACAACAAGAGCAGTGTGTGTCAAATGCCAGCATCCTGACAAGCTGTCCATTTCTGTCCTCTGGTAACAATCGCTTCCTATTATGAAAACAGCAGGCTCCATCTTTTTAACATGTTTCCTAGAGGGAGATTTTAGACATGAGCTACACAGAAAAGTCCTTTTCTATAAGCATATTTACCTTTCTATTGGCTTACCAATCCAATATCAGACAAATGCTGTATGACTCAATCTATCTGTTTTTACCTGGTTTTTCTTTTGCAAACACGTTCCCAGTTCTGTTTAGCCAGGGATTAGCATGTGGATTTTTAATAGGAGTAACACATGCTGAGAAAGGAGAATTCTTTCATTAAGGAGCTGATTGTCGGATGAGGGCTTATACATAAAATAACACCAGAGCACTGATGAATCGATTTCACTAGGACTCCACAAAGACTTGGGCTGCAGAAACAAGGCTTCCATTTTAGTTCTTTTATGCTTCTTTTTCTAATTTTAGCTTTTTAGTATTTCATTTACATAGAATGAGCTCCAGCACTTACAGATTCCTACAAATATCTGATTAAAGGTCATACTAAAACTATCAAACTAGAGCAGACCTTTGTAATTGGTTCACAGAAGAATGACAGAGTAGGGCTCACTGCCTTACAGGCTGCATCTGCACTGCAATTAGGAGATACGACTGCAGTATGTTAGATAGCCTTCAACCACACTTAATTTTGTTAGTCTCATCTAAGAAAACAGTTAAAATACAGAAATATGGATGTCACTGCAGGCAATTAATTTGAGTAAGCATCCAAAATAAGACAAACTATGCCTGCATACCCCCAACCAAGGACTATGTTACCAGAGCTTTGCTGGTATGTGAACCAGTGAGATTAAAGCCAGCACAAACGTGTCTACACAAGCTATAATAATCACACATCCGATTGCAGTGTGCGTACTGGAGGAAAAGCATTTTGCATGTTTTTCAGATCTACAGTGTTCTGTGGAAACAATTGTGTAGAAAACTGAGAGCTACCACATCAAAATCATGTTATTGTGAATACAGAGATGACAAAATAACCTTGCCTTTACTATCAATAAGCCTGATGCTTCTCAGGATCTGCTGCACAGGCCTTGGAGAAAGACATGTCAGTAATTCACGAGACAGCTAGATACCAAACAGGCACTTGCTGCAGGACAAGTCTGTATATGATCAACAAAGATTATTTCATAAAAAGAAAAATTCTACAGCTCTGTTGCTGAACAGATGTCTTAGATGAGAAATTCAGAGGAGACTGACAGTACAACAAAACCCAACATTAGTCTGTTTTGAATTACCAGGAATGTAACCAGAGAGTTAGAGTAGACTAGTACCAGCAAGAGGAGTGTATTTCTACATTTCAGAGTTGGTATTTTGTTGTGTTTGATTTAAGACTCCAAAATATCAGCAAGACACATGAGAAAACATAAAAGACAAATGCTGTTGCAATGTCAAGAAGAAAAGTAAAACTGTATGAGATTTTCTTCTTAGTCATTTTATCCTTTAAAAGATTCATTCACTCTGCTATGGTATTTCAAATCCAAGTGACTATAGAGTTGGCAATTAGAACAACAGCCTGGCCTCCGCAAAAGAAAATTAAAGCACACTGAAAAGCTAAAGGAAGTTTTTATTTTACAGAAAACTATGAAAGAAAAAAACAACAAAAAAAATCTATTCAGGCCCTGTGTTACTTTAACTCAAAGTAACACTGTGTTACTTTACTCAAATACAGTCCTTGTACTCTGCTGGTTGTCTGATTCACAAGATTACTTTACACATGTTAATGCACTTTCAGTGCTGGATTAGGCACTAAAAGGCTTAAACTCCTGTTTAAAATTTTAACTTTGAGACAAACTGGTAAGTAAGTGAAGTCATACTGATAAAAGAGTAAATAGAACATTTGCACTGAGATAGTTGTACAATGAAAACTAATTGAAAGTGTCGGTAGTCAAAATGTTGGAAACCTTAACAATATTCTGTAGAAGTGCCCTTAGAATTCCAAAACATTTTCCACACAATATGCGAAGTTTACAATGACAAGCCAGCAATACCAGAAAAAACCTACAACACAAACCCCCCAAAAACAATCCACCTATCAATGAACATATTAAATCAAATACTGTTTCATAAAATCTCCAAGTGATAGTGTAAGTAAAATGTTTCTCAATTAAAAAAAAACGAGGCATACAGAGTACAGCTTAGAGCATCCTTTAAGATACTAGGTCTTTAAAATATACAAACTGGATATACAATTAGCAGGAAGACAACTCTCAAGAAATGCTCCATGGTGTCCTATCACTTAAAATTTAATTGCATATGCAGTTATTGTAGTTACTTCTTTTTGAAATTAACCACTGCAAAGAGGTGAGAGAGAAATGCACATCTTTTGCCTAGAGGTTTACTCATTATAACCCTGCATCTTCTTCAAAATCTTGTTTATAAAATCTGACTAATGAAAAAGAAAAGCAGACAAGGAAAGGAACTCAACAGCTTTCAAGCATCTCACACAGAATTGTTATATTTTCTTCAGATCATATAAATTACTTCTTTCAGAGATCAGAAGGATATGGGAATATGCTTCTAATAAACCGAAGAAATGCATTCAGTTCCAGCAAATTGAATTCATACCAGCAAGCCTCATGCATTAGTTGACAAAGAGAAAATCATAAAGCTTACTATGCAGCTTAACAGACCAAAACAAACAATTTTTTACAAGAATGGTTTTCTTGAACTAGTCTTAGTTCAATAGTAAACAAAAACATTTAGAGGATTCTGATTAAAAATTATTCTGACATATGGCTGATGCATACAGTTAATTAGGAAATAAAGAAATGCAACAATTACTCAAGCGTTCTGAGGATAAAATCCACTCAAATAATGGATTACAAACTTTGCTGTTCATGAATGTAACATCACACAAGAAAAGATCCATAAATCCTTACAGCTATTTGCGTCTGTTTTCTGCCTCTGTCTTTTAGCAAAGATGAAAACAAGGGTAGCCTGCAACTTAATGAGTTTGGCACCGTTTCTGTAAGAAGATAAGCTAAAGCAGATCTCTCAGCCTTTACAGAGGTTGAAATATTTACCAGTATATCCATTTGCAAGAATAAGGCCTTATGCTTTAATCTATCTCCAGTCCAGAACTATTAATTCATTTCTCAGAACTCCACCACGAGAAGGCAGAACTGACAGTCCAAAACTTGAAATAACTTTTAAAACAGTTGAAGAAAAAAGAAAGCTGAAAAAAAAAAGGTAAGCCTATAGGCCTATTCTTTGAAAGTCTCTCTCTTAAAAACTACTTAGGACAAACCAGCGTAATAAAAATTAGACTATAATTGCTCCATGATTAGAAGCTTGTAAACAGCAGCCACTGTGTGCAGTAAGAAGATCAAGACAAAATAAAATATTATTAAATAAAATAATCTACTGCATTTTAATAAAATTTGTTATACTGTGTACTGCTATGTATAGTGAAATCCCCCTGAAAAAAAAAAAAAAGAACAAATCACAGCCATGGTGCTCTACTCTTATATTTAAACAAGTGAATATTTCTTTGGAGAAGAAAATACAGTAATTCAAGGGGCCAGATGATGCCAAACGTGTATTATCAGATCCAAGCAACCACTGCACAAGAACCTGTTAGCCGGAGATATGAGCTGGACGGGGTATTCCAGGTAGTGAAATTACTTTGATTCAAGAAATCATCACCTGCCAAATTAGGGGTTTCTACATTTAACCTTAACATCGTACCATCATCACTTCCTATATAAATGGTTGCAGTTATAGCAAAATACACACTTGCAGTAATTGCAAATACGTTAGAGTTTATACATAGAATTGCATATATATTAGAATAGCATATACGTGAAGAGTTCTGTGTGTAAGTACACCGTTACGTTTCTCTGTGTGGATTAGACCCAAAATGCTGTATTTTAGGCTGGTGTAATTAGGACTTTATGCCCTAACAGCTACCAGAACTTTTTAGAAAGGGGCTTTGGGAGTTTGCATTCTTCCAACCTTGCTATACCCAATTCTCAAAACAAAATCTTCTGGTTTTCTAAACACATTGTTTTCTAGGAGACACAGTAGTTAATTTAAGGAACCCTGTTTCTTGGCATAGGTAAGACTGGTGCCTTTTGTCCATACCTGCTCTTTGCTCTTTTACTCGCTCTGTCTACAGACAATTACCCATGTCCTTCACAGAGCAGTGATAAGTGAGGCTCATTTCTTAAGGGAAGTTGTAAATACTACCATTTTCAGATCTGACATAGGACTTTTTTTTTTTCCTCTTAGGTAAACTAAACTCAAGCATGTCTTTTAGCTGGGGAACTCAAACCTAAATCCAAAATTATTTCGGCTGTGATCCAGTACACTTCTCGCTCATTTCTTAAGGGAATTTGTAAATACTACCATTTTCAGATCTGACATAGGACTTTTTTTTTTTCCTCTTAGGTAAACTAAACTCAAGCATGTCTTTTAGCTGGGGAACTCAAACCTAAATCCAAAATTATTTCGGCTGTGATCCAGTACACTTCTCCAGAGGCGGGCTCCTGTGCCAAAACAAAGTACGGCTCAAATCACAGGGCCGTGAAAACGGCTG
>NW_010426409.1:0-313 GCF_000710305.1 Buceros rhinoceros silvestris | reverse complement strand
ACAGGCCCTTGAAAACGGCTGAGGACCCCGAGCAAGCCTCCCCGCTGAAGCCGTGGGCACTCGAGTGTCCAGAGAGGTGCGACGCTTGTCCATTATTTTATCCGCTAGCCAGCGAGAACAACATCAGGAGAATGACATATATCCCCAATACAGAGAGAAATGCTGCCACTCTCTTACAGACAGCAAAAGCCGATTGCTCGGTACGGCCACGGTTATTAAAAAAAACCAAGACATTTCTTTTTCTGGAAGAATGGTTGTAACTAGCGATGCATTTTTAAAGCCGTGCGAAGCGCCTCAGAGACCCAAGAACTGA
>NW_010426408.1:13191-18101 GCF_000710305.1 Buceros rhinoceros silvestris | reverse complement strand
AACAAGGAAGTCTAGCCCAAACCAGGACAACCCCAAACAATAGAATGGCTATAAATTCTGTGTCATGATATCTATGCACGATAAATGGCAGTAAGAGGAACTAAAACCACTTGAGGGGCTCCTTTAATTCTTCTGTGTCTCCAGAATATTTGCCTTAAAATGTTGTACAAACTAATAGAATGGAAACTGCTTTTCTAATAGGCATAAAATTATCTGATCCCTCAAATTCACAGATTCCTCCCACAGTTCTCCTGTTTACTTGGTGTCAGAGCGTATGGAGAATGAGAAAACACCGAGAGAGCCAGGGGTCACTTAGGAAAGTTGTGGCATGAGGGCAACAGAGTAATTTTGTTTGAAGGATCTGATAAATCAGTTCTAGAAGTAAGAGGCACTTGTCAAAAGGTGGGAATAAGAGGTATAGATGAGTGTGAAAAAGGTGGCTGTAATTGTCTGGAGTACGGTTCTGCCAGAGCCGGCATTGCAAACAGTTCCTGCCCTGTTGGAGGGGAATCTAGCAAGACGTGGATCTGCTGTTTCTAGCGTGGAGCTAAGGGACCCGGGTAGTGATTGCTCTACAGAAGAGACAGTTTTGCTCTTGAGCTGATGCAGCGCTGGTTCTCACTGCGGATTGTAACTCCAGTACTTATTAAAGGTCTTCAAGAAAGGAGGGGGAAAAAAGAACGAAACTAAATGAAACAAAACAAACAAACAAAAGTCTAGAAACAAACAAATAAAAATAAGGGATCCTTGATACATCGCCTGGAAAGGTCAGTACCCAGCACCGAGTCTCACAACTCGCTGGAGTTTGGAGTGAGTGTTACTAAGACCTAAGCACCAAGAAACCCCAAGATTCAATGGATCATCCTCTGATTTACCAAGGAGAGCTCGTGGGCTGCTGGCCCCAATGATGCCATGGAGTAAGGCATCATTATATGTAGGTTTGGGTTTTTTTTTCTCCTCCCTTTTGAAGGCTAAAGATGCATCTTCTTTTACATATCTCCTTTCTCCTGTGTCAGTGTCAGGCCTTTAATGTACCTGGAAAGAAACAGGACAAAACTGAAGGGACCGAGAAACTGTTGTGGAAGTGGGAAGAAAGTATGGGCAAAAGCACAGCGACCGGAGCTTTAACGATGACTGTGTTTTTTCCTCTTTCTCTCCTTCAAATTTTCGTAGCTGGACGTTCAACAGTGATAGTCAGTTGAGCAGGTATTAGGTTTTTTGTAATGTTTTTGGTCCAAATTGCCCTCATCCCGTAGGAGTGCTGGAATGAGAACCTGCCTGTTTCACCTTGGGGTGATAAAAGGGAAGTCAAAGCGCTAAGTGCTGGGCACAGTTTTGCTGCCAATATGAAATGAAAGAGAAAAAGAAAGGAGGCTGAGATTTTTCTGGTTCTGGTGGGTTTTTGGTTTTCGGTTTTTTTGGTTGTGGTGGTGGGTTTTTTGTTTTTTGAGGTTTTTTTGTATAAGACTTTTTTGCAAATCGTGTGAGGTACTGACACCTCATAATATTTGAGCATTTATTTGGGAGTTTTTAATTTGCTTTTCTGTGTTCCAGCCCCACCCCAAACCCCCCAAGGTGGCACTGACAAGTTAATGTCACCTTCTTTTGAAGCTCCTGTGCTGGTAGGCCCAGTGATTTTGCCATTTCCCAATCCAGGGATGTGCAAGGGGCTTGAAGACTTGCTAGGGTTGGAGGGAAAAGCCCATATTAGCACCCTGCGTTCACCACTCTACCCCTTGTGTCATGGTGCTTTTACCCTCTTTGGTGTTACCCTAGAAAGCAGCATGCATTTTAGGAAGTTAACGCTGGTGTTCATAGCCTTTGGCTCCTAACCCAATTTTAGAAATACTGGTTATGAACCTGGAGATTTCTAGATTGCATATTTTTGCTTCAGTTTTTTGTGTCCGAATTCTTGTATTAAAAAAAAAAAAATGGATGCTTGTCCTTTCAAAGCAAACGCTTACTTATAGGCTGAAAGAAAAAATATGCAGCTGAACTCTATAACTGTGTCTGTTTCTACCCCCAACTTCCAATGCCTCATAATTTTGGACCCTGACTCGTGATTTTGAAATATCTTTTTGATCCATTGCTCTTATTCTATGTAGCATGGCCAAGTTTGTCCCTACAGCCAGAGAGACTATTGATTAGGCCAGTGCAATTGTTTTTTGAAAGGCACATTGAACCTAGTAAAGGATTTTTGTTGAATGTGAACTTTTGGATGATGGTCAAAGCCTCTCCTGAAAGACTGCCCGCTCACAAGGGCCAGGATACCTGTGTGATACCCCAGCCAGGCCACCTGTCTGTAAGTAGCAAGGGTGAGGACAACAAGGTTATCCTTTCTGTTATTAAAATTGTTTTTCTGTGTGTACGATAAAAATAGTTGGTAGCAGTGATAATTGTCATCTTTCAACTTGAAAACATGAGAATGTCCCAGCCCTCTGGATTATCTGTTATCCAGCAAAACAGCCCGATGAGCAGGCATATCAGCTCTTATTAATCCTGCTGTAAAATTAAAGAAATTATGGAGCTTAAGGCAGTCACTAATGAATCAATTTTAATTTATGGTCTCAAATAAAATCCTCATTAAGTCTGACAAACTATAGCCCCAGGTAAACATGAAGCATTTCCACTGCAGACCTAAATGAGTTCTGTGCTGGATGTCACAGCTTCTGCCAGAAGAGCAGGAGGGTCAGGGGTCCCATGTCACATCAGAGGAGGCAGAATCTTAAAGAAAGTAAATGCAGTGGTCTGGCCCTTCGGAGGTCTCTTTCTGGCATGCAAAAGCATAGTAATGAAAGACTGACTATATTTCTCTCTTCAGACAAACAAGCTGAGGATTTTTCTCCATAGAACCGCTGTTTGCTAAGTGGTTTTGCATTGTTCTGTAGGTTTGCATTGTTCTCTAGTTTTGCATAGTTGTCCACAGGGGTGGTTGTACCACAAAAGCAGAGGCAAATGTTAGTTTCCACACATGCACAAATCGGTCACCCGTGGACATGAGTCAGTGCCACAGGGAAAGCATCTCACAGGGCCCAGCCCGCGTGTTTGTGCTCTTAACCTGAAAGATGCTCGCTGCAGCAGGCAGGATCACTTCCTTCGGTGTGGTTCCACGGCAAGAACTTCTTTGAGAACAACGTTCACTTTTGGAAAAATACATCATCGCAGGAGATGCAGAATGGAGAGAGTGATTGAATGAAGCTTAGCTGTTATAATTAATGCAAGTGTGTTGGCTGTGTATGAAAACTACTGTTTTGGGTTTTAGACAGGTTATTTGTGATTTTTTTTTTTTCCACTCAAGTGTTGATGTTTCTAGTCTTTGTTTTGCATTAAACAGCATTATTCAATGTGACTGTTTTTGTGGGAATAGTTTATAAATATTTTGTAAAGTATACTTGTTATGGCTGCTATAAAATATACAATTATTATTTTAAGCACAGGTAGTGTTGTTTTAGTCTTCCTATTTTGATTGGTGGGGATGCCGGTGTTTAAGGTTATTGAAGTCACTGTGATGGAGTTCGGGTTTCAAGAATTAGAGGACCGTGTACCTGTAATAGTTTGTAAATCTTCCTCTCAGTTTGGTTTTAAAGAAATAACTGCCGGTGCTGTAAGAAGTCCTTGGCAGAAGGAGTTGTGCCACCACGCCTCTTCTCCACTGGCAATAAGCTGATGAAGACATGGATGTTTGCCACGGGCCTTTGTGCGCTCTCTGGCGAGCTTCCCCATCTGATGCTGAAGTTGTGGCTTCTGCATCTTCACTCCTGTTGATGCCGGAGGGGCCACTCAACCTCTTGATGTGTCCTTCTGTCTGAACTGATTCCTGACTCTCTTCTTTTGCATGCTTTTCAGATGCAGTAATCGGACCCAATGTGCAGTTGTAGCTGGCCCTGATGTGTTTCCAGACCCTTGCCCTGGAACATACAAGTACCTGGAAGTGCAGTATGAATGTGTCCCTTACAGTATGTATCTTGATATATTTGCTTTTTTTTTTCCTAAAAAAAAAAAAAGAGATCCAATTTTTTTTGTGGAGACTGGGTGAGCCTTGAGCTTGTCTCTTGTTGCCTGAGGGCAAGTAAACGCTTAAAGACAAACCACGTGTGCCATCTTAGACGGAGTTGATAAGATATGAGAAATTGTCCTCTGTGCAAGGTTTGTGCTTAGGTTAAAAATATCTTAATAGAGCTGCATGTTTTCCTTGTGGTACGGTGTGACAGTGACATATCGTCTCTTGGAAAACACTTGGGAAGCCCCATTAGTGCAAGCGGACCAAAGGAGTGAAGCACTATTGCTAGCTTAGAGCTTCTCATTCCAGAGTTTTGTGCTTGTAATCGTGTGGCAAGCTGACCTATGTCCATATAATGGGTGACATTTGATGAGTGCCTTGAATGCGGTATTGTATCACCAAGGAGGTAGAAAGCTAGTATTTTGGGAAATGTGGTGTTTGGTGATAGAAAATACTAATTTATAAGCTACTAAAGTTATGAAGGCAAATTACAGGTAAGCCATTTAGCATGAATTTTTGAAAGTACAAATACAGTATTCTGGGCTTACAGCAATATGCACTGAACAGGAAATGTCAATTCTGCAGAAAGTTAAGCATACCTCAGATTTTGCTTTTCGTAAAAAACAGATTTGTTAGACACAGTTACAATCCCACTGTCAAAAATTACATACCTCAAAAAAGAAATAACAACAGTAGTACTAGCAGTGCGCTTTTATTAGCAGTCATAAAGGGCTGAGTGATGAATAAGAGCACTATTTCGAGATTTTCAGTTTGAGTAGGACAAAGCACACCTCTCAAAATAATAAAGCAGGTAAGGAAATGGACTCTTCTGAGCCACCGCATTGAACTGAGAGAGCAGCAGGACACTTCAAGCTGCTTGAGACCCAGAATTTGGCTCAAGGACCAAGAG
>NW_010426408.1:5520-13094 GCF_000710305.1 Buceros rhinoceros silvestris | reverse complement strand
GCGTCGTCTTCGTTGCCTTGAGCATAGGCTGAAGGAGAGCAGATGTGACTGAGAAATGAAATGCACGTTGGCCGAAGGGGAAACGAGAACGCACAGTCCCTCAGGTGGTCCCTGTCCTTCGTGCAGGAGGTGGTTGCCTGCCTGCAACTATCATGTGGAAAGGCTGTGCAGGGTTTTGCTTGTTGGGAAACCACAAGGTGAGAGATGCAGCTAAGACCACCTCTCTGAGCAAGGGGGACCCTTTCTGCTGAGGGGCTCTGACTCTCCACTGGCGAGGCCCTCAACATGTCTGTATTTGATTTTTCTGAACAAAAATGTGTAACTTCTAAATGCAGTTGAATATTTTTTATGGGGTGAGCTATTAAACATGTGGAAAAGGTGACATCAGGGGCTTATGGTCTGCTCTGGTGAGCTTGTACCAAATTACCAGTTGGGAGTTACTCCACTCTAAATGAGGTCTTTCATTTTACAAATGACACTGTGCATGGGGAGAGGGCGAGGGGAGATTGGTGTCTGCTCACCATAGCAGGGTGTACTTCCTTGTGATTTGCGATTTGCATGAGGTATGCTGTTCCCTCCTGAGTCTGGGCTGGTAAAGCAATAGTTGTTAGCTAGTAACCCTCCGTAGCCTTTGTTGCATATAAAACAAAGAGGAATAGTAGTGCCTTGTGAGGAAAAGTAATATGTGAATATTATGCCCCAAGGTGTTAATTGGCCCTGTGTACAAGATATAAAATAACTCTTGTGAGAGGTTGCTCCGTACCAAATGTACAGTAGGGATTGAGTATGTTTTAATGATCTGAATGTGGGGAGGCAAACGACAATAAGCCACATTGCCTTTGCAGTTAAGTTAGTAGCTTTGGTGGCTGTTTCCTTCACTTGTTTATGAATCTCTGTGAGTAGAGTTATGGCGGGGGAGGGGGGTGAGGGGATAAGGAGGGGTGGGTAAGGATCCCATCTCCTTGAATTGTTTTTCGGTATTGCCTAGGTAATTTTGGGTCAAATCTTCATGCATTTCTATTCAGTGTAGCACCAGGGAAGTCAGCTGATGAGGCAAACTGTGTCCCTTCACCTGCAGATGTGTAGAAGATAACCTCGGGCTGCTTCTTTATTCTTCTCCCACTTCAGTCTCTGCCTGGCTTTGTTAACGCCTCCATTTCTTCCCTGTGAAAATGGTCAGCTCAACTTTGCAGATACTCCTTGCCTGGGGCCCCAGGGATACCCCGTGAGTGAAAGCCACCAAAGCCATGGGGAAGATGTCAACTCTGGACAAAGGAAGCCGGCAAGGGTATGGCTGGACCAAAGCCACACCTGGTGCATGAAATCTTTTTCCCCAGTGATGCCCTTGGTGATGCCTCTGCCATTTGTTGTTGGTCAGTTGGTCTGCTTGGGTTCTTGTCACCAAGCTCCCATGCTTCAGCCTCTCTAGCCAGCTTTGGGCTGTTGCCGAAGTCCTTTCAGGTCCAACTCTCTTAGTATTGCTACTCACACTCAGCCTCCTTGCATGATGCTTTGTTGGAGGACTGGAACGGTCACTGTAGGCTCCCTGGTGAAAGCCACACCTGGTGCATGAAATCTTTTTCCCCAGTGATGCCCTTGGTGATGCCTCTGCCATTTGTTGTTGGTCAGTTGGTCTGCTTGGGTTCTTGTCACCAAGCTCCCATGCTTCAGCCTCTCTAGCCAGCTTTGGGCTGTTGCCGAAGTCCTTTCAGGTCCAACTCTCTTAGTATTGCTACTCACACTCAGCCTCCTTGCATGATGCTTTGCTGGAGGACTGGAACGGTCACTGTAGGCTCCCTGGTGCTGCTTACTGCTGGAGAAAACCCTTGCTCGGCCACTGCCATTTTCTCAGTGGCTTTGCGCACCAAGCCCTTGGTGAGCAGTGGTGTCCTCCATATGGCCATCTCCTAAACAAGCACAGCCATTGCGTAACAAAGGAATTAATATTTCAGGCGTTTGTATTTGTGTGCAATTCCAGCTTGCTTCGTCTGCTTGGATGAATTACGCTTCACAGTTTCAAATTATTCCTTATGGACGAGAGAGACAGTTTTCCCAAGTGCTGGCTCAGCAGAAGAAGGGAGCATGTGTGTGTGTCTCAAGAGAGCAGCATTTAGGAGTCATCTGTAACAGATGTTGTTAGGACTGACCTTAGACACTTATGCTTAGTGTAGTGCTAGTGTATACACTTGCTCAGAGAAAAATTATGAGGTTTAAACTCCCAGTGGGTAGCCTGCTTCTGTTGCAAATTTTTTAATTTTTATTTTAACTCTTCCACCACTAACATACCATTTTCAGGAGGAAAGCATCCCCCTTTCCTCTCAGGAGAGGGGAAAAACAAACCTCTTCCGCTTCTAACTTCAGTAGCTCATATATTTTGAAATGTCCTTTATATTACCCTCCACACTGCATTCCTGTGTGTTCACTAGAGATACCCCTGACAAGGAGGGTGCAGTTACTCTTGACATATGGGGAAGACAACATGACGGCTACGCAGATAGCCTGGCCCTCTCCTCGTTTTCTTGATCCTGTAGTTAGTCCATGTGATGGCAGATGCTGTCTACAAAAATGGACAGTCATTCCAGGGACCTATGAACTTTTTTTATTGACCCCTGACCATGAAAAGCAAGTGAAAAACAGATGATTTCAGCAAGTGAAAAGATACCAGGCCTAATTTGATAGGCTTCAGTGGTATCAGTTGTCCTATTCTTCCTGGTATCAGAAAAAGTCACAAAATTAACTTTGTCTTTCTCAAATTACACATTAGCATTTGCTAATACTGATACCTGCTGATACCTGCTTTAAATACTGACCCTTTTTTTCCGAAATACTGAAATTACTACACCGATTTTCTTAAATTGGGTATTAAATATGTACTACTGTGGTGTGCTATTGCCAGAGCTATGGACACGTGGCACACTGCAGAGGGACGTCTGAAACCACATTTTAGGCTGTATTATGCTGTGTGTAATTAGGAGACAGCTCACTTTTGCAAGGGTCCCTTTGATCTAGTGCTCTGTTTCCTACAGCATCCCTTCCCGCTCCCCTTCCTTTATGGAGAAGTGTTAAATGGGTAATGGGAACAGCAGTCGTGGAGGTAGTTTTTGAAGCTAGGTCAACACTGTCATTGCAGAAATACTTCCATATCTTCTTCTGATGCTTGTAGAGTCCTGTTGTCATGGTGCCAGTACATCTAGGAGTGTGTTTTTTTCTTATTTTGCCTTTGTAATATGCTAAGGGATTTCCCATTCTCATTTCCCATGAACCAGTGCAGAATGAGATTAACAATTCATCCAGTGTTGTACGTGAGACTGGTGACAAGCAAGAAAGCCCAATTTTTCAAGACCAGTGGTGGTGGGAGAGCTGCTGAGCTAGTTGTCATTATAAGCAACCAGATTTTCTATTGATAATCTGATAAACCTGAACCAATATGTTGGTTTTCCCTATGTAAATACAGCCTTTGTATGAACATAACACTTTACAGCTCAAACCCATCCGTACTTTAATAGTCCTGTGTGTATTTGTGAGCTGGATGAAGAGAAAGAAGCCACTCAAGGCTGACGAGCCTTCTTCCCTTTGCTCTCCCAAGCAGTTGTGCTCTGTGGGCCATAGCAGTGGTACTATCGGTTGTAAGTGACACCCCAAGTCAGGACAGGAGATTTTCCAACATGTGAGCAACTATCTCCCACTGGCTTTGACTGAAATGTAGGGATTGTCTGCATTTAGATTTTTTTGTTTGTTTTGAAAAAGGTGTGAGTTGAAAGCACGGAGGTATTTTTAAGTGTTTTTTCTGAAGGGCTAGAGCCAGCCCTTCAGGCTCCAGAGGATCCAGCACGGTGTTGGAAAGAAGATTGAGCTAGCTAAGACAAATTTACCTACAGTTTTTACTGAGCTCTCAATTCCCTTAGGTTCTAGGTTTTGGAGTTCACGGAATAACTTGTGCATTGTTGTCCTTCAGAATAGTCTGGGTTTTTTTAATAGAGACTTGGAAAGTTTAAGGTACAGGTCAGGACAAAGTTGAAAAAAAAGGTGGGGAGTCAACAAGGACAAGCCCATTTCTTCAGTGATAGAAAGGATGGCAGCAGCAGGAAGGAGCAAGACAGCTGCTTCTGGCGAGGCTTATTCCACTGGGATGGTACTTTGCACCGCACCCGGGTAACAAGTCTTCCATAAGCTTTTAATACGGGGGAAATCTATTCAAATGGCTGGTTCCTGCAAGGGAAAAATGTTTGTGGCTTCTGAATGGAAAGGAAGGACGGTTCATCTTTCCTCTTCTGAGTCACAGGCTAATAAATGTAACAAAGGCACAAATATCTTTTGGTGTTTACATCCTTCTTTAATGCTAACAGGGGAAGGAAAACAACACTTGAACATGGTTCATCTTTCCTTTTCTTAAGACTTTTTTCTTTTTAAACATGGTACTTGAAATCACATTTCCTAATTGCTGTATTGATGGAAAGAAAGGTCATTTCTTTGCTAGAAATATTCCTTTTATTGCTGACAGAAGAGTAGATGGGCTCACATATCAATAAAAGTGAGGGATGGTAAATCTGATGCGGGAAGAGAATTCAATAAAGTTTTATTGTATCACAAGTGGACTGAAGTGCAGTTAAAACATTAAATGAAGGCTCACAATATCTGCTCCACTGGACCTTAGGGCCAGTGAATAGACAGATAATTGAATAATGACATTTTTAAGAGAATACAAACGCTAGAAAGCAAACTGATATTTTCATTGCTCCAAGGTTGCTGGTGGAAAGGGAAAGAGGGGAGAGAAGCTGGGAGAAAATTGCAATCTAGAAACAATTTAATAAGACCACTTTTCCCAAGAATACAATTCTTAATTATTTCTGGAGTGCTGTAAGACCATTATGTGGCCTCCAGGCTTTTCCCGTGTGTGTTTTCTTGCTGCCTTACCTGTTGGTTGAGAAGTACTCTTTGTCCACTGAGAGCAGTGCTGTATGTTGTTAAACAAACAGACTTGCAGCTTCCCAGTTTTCTTCCACCCTGGGTTTTTGGTTTTTCTCTATTCCCAAGAGAACTGGGTCTCCTGGGGCTCGCCAGTGAAAATGGCAAGCATTCCCAAGGGGTTAAATCCAGCTGCTGATGATTTGGTGATGAATGATTGTATTTCCCCCTGAGGCCAGGTGTCCTTCACTTTATTGGGTTAAATATTTGTGTGCATGGGCTAGGAACAATAACTAAAAAAAAAAAAAAACCACCAAACTAAAAAACCCTCAAAAAACAATGAAACAAGAAAAAAAAAAACCACCAGACCTAACTATCCATTATGATTATTTGTGAGCAAAGAATTTTTACTTTGTATCCTGCTGACAAATTGCCTTTCATCCAAGGCATACGATTTCCTGGGCATTGCAGCCAGAAGAACCCGTTCTTTGTATTCACGGAGATCCCCAGCTTTGCTTGTTGGTTCTTCATTGGCAGAGGCGGAAGTGAAGGACGTGTTCCTTCTTCTGTCAGTCTTCTTTCACCATGTGCTTGTGGAGAGAGCGCACCCGTACAGCAGCCGGTTGGAAAGCACCCTGAGTTAAAGTCACCTGAAATTATGGGGCTTTGTGGGCTGGAGGCTGAGCTATCCATGTGGCTGTGTGCACAGTTTTCAAGGAGAGGAAAACTAAGTGCTGAGACCTGGGGGAAATAAAGGTGCATGAAAGCTTAAAAGTAGCCTGAGATGCGGAAGAAAGGACATTTTTGTGAGACATGGTGAAATGTATGACAACGCGGTTCAGTTTTTAATCTGAGATTAGTTTGCTTTAAATTGAAAGAACAAGATGCTTTCAAGTGCACTTGCCTGTAACGGATACTGGTTTAAAGGTCTGCTGTCAGCAGAAGCGCTGTGGATTTTCTTGTGAGAAGTTAGATAAATGTTAGGCAATCTCTGTAGCATGAAGGCTACCACTACCTACTTCATCTATAATTTCCTTTCACAGAATTATGGAATTAGGATCATAGAATCATCTTAGTTGGAAGAGACCTTTCAGATCGTCAAGTCCAACCGTTAACCCAGCACTGCCAAGTAACCACTAAATGATGTCCCTCAGATCCACATCTGTATGTCTTCTAAATACCTCCAGGGATGGGGACTCCACCACTTCCCTAGGCGACCTGTTCCAATGCTTCACAACCCTTTTGGTGAAGAATTTTTTCCTAATATGCAACATAAACCTCCCCTGGCACAACTTAAGGACTTTTCCTCTTGTCCTGTCTCTTGTTATGTGGGAGAAGAGACCAACCCCTACCTCACCACAACCTCCTTTCAAGAAGTTGTAGCAAGCAATAAGGTCCCCTGAGCCTTCTCTGCACTGAACAACCTCAGTTCCCTCAGCTGCTCCTCATAGGACTTGTGTTCTAGACCAGCTTTGTTGCCCTTCTTGGGGCATGCTTCAGCACCTAAATGTCCTTGTAGTGAGGGGCCCTTTCCTCTAGGTTGTGGAACACATCTTGTCTCCCACTTGTGCCAGCATGAGCCATTGTGTGCAAAGTATCTTTTCTCCGTTTCTCTCTTCTGAGTGTTCAGCTGATCACCTCATCCCTCCCCAGTCCCAGGCTTTAAGTATTGATATGCCTCTACTCACTTTACACCTGCGTTGGTTCTGAAAATTGCATCTCCGCACAACATTTTTGACTCACACACACTATCTGTATCAGAAAAGTCACTGAAGTGCTTCTGCTTAATTGTATTAGATCTGAAATGCTGCAGGGGAAAAGAGGTGGAGTGTGTTATAGCCTGGGAGCTTATGAAATTGTCAGCTGATCATGGGATGTTTTATTGTACATTTGCTGTCAAAGTCAGTAAGGACATAATTTGATGGACATGTATTAATATCACTTAGAAAAATAACTTGGTAGCTTACCAGCTGAACAGGTTGTTGCAGAAGACTCATTGCAGTAAGTGTAACTTCAGTCATGTGAATGTTTGAGAGTCACTTCTCTGCCCATCGTATTTTAAAATTAAAATTATTTTAAAATCGTGGAAGTGAGGTAAGCCTTAAAATGAGGTCTGGTGTTTAAACCGGACATCCACCGTCGTGGAAGATCCTGCATACAAGCACAGTGCAAGTCAGGGTGTAGCAGGAGGTGGTGGATGAAAGTTTAATTTGCTCGCAAGTAAACAGAAGGATGCCCTACAATCCTGTATACTCCTTTTTAGTGGTCCTGTTATAAGAATTTCATTACCTCCAGACTTCTCGTGTTTCACTGCGAAGGAAGAGACTTTTTTGCAATGTTACAAAATGGCTTTTTTTAACTGAAGGTTGCACTAACCCATTGCACGATGAACTCCGGGTGGAGCAGCCAGCAGCGTGCTCTGCTGACAGGTGTCTGAACGGCACAGTGTGCTGAGCTACACAAGGTACAAATTAAACACCCGCGGTCTGAACATGAAGTCTTAGGGCGAGAAAGGTGTGTGTGGGGGAATGTTGGGGTTTTTTATTGTTTTTGTTTGTTTGGAGATTTTTGAGGCAAATTGAGGCAAACTTACTTTTCTGTTTGTTTTGAAAACACTGAGCATCTTTTGAAGATGTTGGACACGTTGAATGTAGGTGAGATAAACAGCA
>NW_010426408.1:0-5358 GCF_000710305.1 Buceros rhinoceros silvestris | reverse complement strand
GTATTCTGGAGATAGATGTAGTTAAGGAAGAGATTGGGTTTTTCCCCTCCCAATTAATACTTAAGCAGGTGGAAAGTTAAATGTGTACCAGTGACAAGTTTGCAAGGATAAAATTTGCAGACTGAAGGGAATGTGGGAGTAGCAAGGAAAGCAGGACAGTGGTTTAATGTGGACTTTTTTTAGCAAGTACTGCTGGGAGAAGGTTTATTTCTTTCTTTAGAGAATATAAAAAAGTTTCTGTAGTAAAGCAAGAGGCAAAATTTACATCTCTATCCCCCCCCCCACCTCACGCTCACAAAGTTTGCAGTGGGGAGATCCAGACTCTAAGTACGTCAAAGGCTTTGGGGCAGATATGTTATGTGTTTCTCACATGTGATGGTTTTCTTGATGTAGAGCCCTGTCAGTTCTCCCTAGGGACTCTCTAATTGTTTATTATGGAAGCTGAAGGTGGAAAACTGATGAGTAGTGTAATATCTCATTTTATGAAGTTTATGAATGTGAAGGAGTAGCTTCATTCCTTGAGTGACTTCTGTGCACCATTTATTCTTTTTCAATCTTGTCCCACAGCAGCTGAATTTTTAGTGAGAAAATATTTATTTTTGCTTTGGTTTTAGCTATTTAAACTGAAAGTTGCTAAAATCTTTCAATCTGTTGCCTGAATGCCTTTGGCCTTTGAGGTCATTAATTTACAAGGAAACTTTTCTTCATTGTCAGCAAACCTTGGGTCAGGTTTCTGGTAACCTGAGGCTATCTGAAGTCATTAGGTTTTTTAAAGAAATTTGTCCTTGTTGCACCCATTTCTAGCAGAGTAAATAACTTTTATTAGCCTCAGCTAAAAAGGAATTTGTAACCAGTACTGAGCAGAAGGAAGAATTAAATTCTGGTGAGTTCCTAAATATATTAACGAGCTACAGTCCCCTCACCTTGATGGCTGCTGGTTCGGCATCAGCTAGCGGAGCATCTTTCTAATGTCTGGAATAGATTTGCGTTTGCCTATCAGAGATGATGACAAAGCGTAGCAGCCTGACCCCTGCAAACATGCTTCTCTGGAGGACCAGCAGGAAGAAACCACTGGCTTTAGGTAATTTGTGCCAAGCTATATTTTTAATCTCTTTCTGACAGGTCTACTGGTAGATACCAATTTGCTGTCTGAACACCACCCCACACTTCCCAATTGCCCCTGCGTGGTTCTGTTGTCATTAGGAAGAATATATTTATTTCCATCTTTAATAACATATTGTCTAAACTGTGCTATTATGCCAAGCACCCTCTGGAGACATTGATATGGATTTCATACATTTTGTAACATCTTCAAGGAGATAATATTTTTATTTCCAGATTTTATTCCTATTATCCTTTCATTTCTCTTGCAAGAAGTGCTGCAAAGGTTTCTTTCATTGGTGCAAGCAGTAGAAGGAGATTAAGACCGTACTTGCCAGGTGCTGTTATAAATCCACAAAAGAAATGAAATACATTTATTGGTTTTTATTTGGGCCAGTGGGGAGAACACAGTGGTTAAGTTGAGGATTGAAGTTCATTTCTTCTAGCACATGAGGGAGGAGGAGGGAGGGGAAAATTTGAGTGTATTAAGGTAAATCCCGTTAGTGTGTGAAATACAGAAACATATCTTTCCAGATCTAAAAATACAACTTTGTTGAGTTTCTTGATATTAAAAGGGCTCCCAGGAAGAGAGCCAAATGAATCTGAATGTATTACATTTTATTCATTTCTTCCACTTTTCTTGCTAACAAAGTTTCCAGTCGACTTTAAATAACAATACAGGCCTGCAAGGAGTCGCAGTAGTTGTATGTACCTCAAACTCTGGCAAAGGAGACAGAAACAGAGTGCGTAGCATTTGATTTTGGGTAGCTTCTGTCTCTGTTTCCAAGAGGAATTAATTGGGAGAAGGATTTGTGAGAAGGTAAGACAAAGGGGTCCTCCCCAAGGCCTCCTTTTGGGGGGTGGGGGGTGAGGAAATCAACTTCTGTCTACAGGTTTCCTATCCCAAACCTCACCAAAAAATGACAGGGCACGTTATTTCCTTGGGATGATTGCCAGGCTATGCAGAAATGTTCTGAAGGGGTTTGGGGCTGTGTCTGATTTCCCAGGTGAATGTATTGCTGAGGGTCTAATCTCCTCCTCCAGAGTGTTTTTCCCCTCCATGGGTAGTTTTAAAAAATGCCTTAATCTCATTTATCTTCAATTTATCTGTTTCGCTCTACAGACCCACATAAAAGGATTTACACTGGGTATTTATACCTTCCAATATCAAAAGCAAATTCCCTTCAGATCTCAATTTTCACTGATAATCCTTAGAGATGTATAATTTTAATTTACTTTGCAGATGACGTCTACCTGGTTTCTCTCTCTACTTCCATGAAGGTATTATTCAGCTGCAACTCATTAATTCTCTGGTTTTTTTTTTCCTCTTGTGTGTGTTGAATGGTGTCTAGGAGTGAAACTATTGTCTTGTCCTTTGCTGAGCACATGCTAGTTCAGCAGAGGCTGGTGCTAGCGCATCACTGCATAATCCATCTAAGTCCTTTCTTTTTATCCCAGGAGAGGCAGCATCAGGCCTTTGTCCTTTTTGCTTTAAATATTAATAATCAGACATTTTTCAATTTAAGCTCTTGCAAAGGCTTGCGGGACCACACAGATGCACACATACACACCTGAAAGCTTGCAAAACCTCAGATGTTCAGATTTGCAAAATAATGGATCTGCCAAACAGAACAGGAGCTATTGCTCTCTGTGGGATTTTAAAAATGAGCCCATTATATTTAGGTGCCCTAATGAAAGCTAAGCTCCCCTGGAAATCTAGCTTTAGTGTGTGTATATGAAACACTCTGGAGCTATTCCGCCTATGTAACTATTTAAAGCAACAAATCATGCATTTAAGTGCTATTCTGAATGCAACCTTAAAACACGGTTCCGTGTTTCTGCAGCAAAACTGAAAGGATGGGGGAATGTAAAATCCACATAGCAAATGCAGACTTGGGTTTGAAAATTTGACCCAAAGAAGAAAAATCAGGAAAAAATGCAGAGGAGATGTTGGAGGTATTTTTTTATTGGTAAGACTTGGCACAAAACATTGAAATGGTTAATATAAATGGCTTTGATATTCTAGGCTCGCATGGGAGAGCGGAGTGGTGGAGAGAAAGGAGTGGCTAGTGGCTCTCTTCGGTATAAAATTAGACGATATTGTTCATAGTGGTCTTTTTCTTCTAACAGGCTGGAACTAGTACTGCTTCAAGTATAATTGCATTTGTATGTTGTTGCTGCTTTGGGTATTTATTCTTAGGTTGGCAATGTCTGAAAAAGGAAAGACTATTAGACAATGTTCAGTACAGACCCGAAAATGCAGAGGCACCAGCTATTAAAACGTAGCAGGGAAGATACTGTGGTATCCGAGCACTGCCCCAGGTTTGACGGGACGGGGTGCCTGTGCAGGGAGTGCCTGCAGTACATACAGGCACACCTGAGTGGGCTTTGACACGAACTAGGAGATAAGATGCGGAGTCACAAGCTGTGACACAGGAATACATTTACCACATGAACATTTGTATGAGGCACAGTTGTACCCCTAGTTTCGCTAGGGCTTTTCCTACTGATACCTAGGCATGTGTTTAAGTGCTTGGAGAGTGTCAGCTTGCGTGTTTACATTTTATATATGCTTACGCAAATAACAGAAGCCTAATTTGCGGGTCACTTTATGTGCTGAGGCTGAATTTTTGAAGAAGGAACAAATAGGCTTTTGTCCATTTAAAGACTTGCTCTGAAGAGTAAGCATGTGCCATGTATGTTTTCAATGAAGTCAATAATTAAATATGTTCCAGATGACTCTGGTGGGGGAGGGTATTAGTAATTATCATAAAGAAACAAATCTACATTCTGTGGCTGGTACTTGGAAAACAAAAAGGCAGTGTTTCAAATAGTGTCCATTAAAATAAGGCTTGATTAAACTGTCATCTTTAAGTTAAATTAATGTCTTAAGTTTTGCAGGAGGTGGGGTTGTTTTGTTTTAACAGGCCTAGTAAAGGCACTGCAGTTGTCTTTAAGCACACACTTTCGAGAGCCCACAAAAACACTTGGGAGTTTTCTTGTTGCCTTGTAGAGAATTTGGATGCACAGAGTGAAATTGGGCAGTATTAAAACCGGTGCAGCCTTGGTTATTAAACAGAGTGAGTCTGAGCCTTCAGATTTGTCAGTGAAGAAATTTGTGGTGCGGATAATGGGTGAGAGATACTTCTTGTGTGAAGGAAAGGCATTTTTTCTTAGAGAGGACTCCTCTGTCCTCCCATCTCCTCTCAGAGCAAAATTAAATGGCTATCAAAGTCTCAAACCAGTTCTAGAGTATACAAAACAATAATTCAGATTTTTCCTTGATACAAGGAAGATCAGGATGGCTCTTTTCACTGGAGTGCTGGAATGGAAGGATACAGACTCTAGGAAGGATGGGCAGGAGAGACAAGGAGGGGATGTTGCCCTCTGTCTCAGTGACCAGCTTGAGTGCATGGAGCTCCAGCCAGGGATGGATGAGGAGCCAGCCAAGAGCTGAGGGGTCAGGATTAAAGGGAGGGCAGGGACAAGTGACATTATAATGGGGGTCTGCTACAGCCCACCCAACCAGATGAGCACTTTATATGACAGATAGGAGCAACCTCACATTGACAAGCCCTGGTCTTTATGGGGGACTTCAAACACCCCAGAATCTGTTGGAGGGATGACACAGCAGGACATAAACAGTCCAGGAGGTTCCTGGATTGCATCGATGATAACGTCCTTCTCCAAGCGAGAAGCCAAAGAGCAGAGGTGCTGTGCTGGACCTTGATCTCACCAACAAGTAGGGGCTGGTGGGGAAGGGCAGCCTTAGCTGCAGTGACCATGAAATGGTGGAATTCTAGATCCTTAGGGTGGTAAGGAGGGTGCACAGCAATCTCACTACCTTGGACTTCAGGAGAGCAGGCTTTGTCGTCTTCAAGTATCTGCTTGGTAGAATACCATGGGATAAAGCCTGGGAGGGAAGAGGGGCCCAAGAAGGGGCCAAGCTGGTTAATATTCCAGGATCACATCCTCCAGGCTCAGCACAAACAAGCGTCCTGACAAAGAGAAGTCAGGCAAGAACGCCAGGAGGCCTGCATGGATGAACAGGGAGCTCCCGGACAAACTCAAACACAGAAACGAAGCCTACAGAGGGTGTAAGCAAGGACAGGTAACCCGAGAGGAATACAGAGAACCTGCCTGAGCAACCAGGGATCAAAATCAGGAAGCTAAAGCCCTGACAGGATTAAATCTGGCCTGGCATGTCAAAGGCCACAAGAAAAGCTCCTGTAGGTAGATCAACAACAAAAGGAAGAC
>NW_010426407.1:9964-13460 GCF_000710305.1 Buceros rhinoceros silvestris | reverse complement strand
GCTCCTTCAGCACTCATGGGTGCATCCCATCGGGGCCTAAAGAATTGCGGGTGTCCTGCTTGCCTAAATAATCTCTAATCCAGTACTCCTCGACCATGGGAGAGTCTCTTCCTCCAGATTTTCTCTCTTACCTCCGGGGACTGGGATTCCTGAGCACTGGCCTTAGCACTAAAGACTGAAGCAAAGACATTCAGTAACTCCACCTTCTCCGTATCCTCCATCACCAGCAGCAGACCCACATTTCCCCTAGTCTTTCTTTTGCTACCAACATACTTGAAGAAGCCTTTCTTGTTGTCCTTGACATACCCTGCCAGATTTATTTCCAAGTAGCCTTCCTCACTGCATCCCGACACATTCTGGTAGCGTTCCTATATTCCTCCCAAGTGGCCAGTCCCTGTTTCCACATACTGTAAACTTCTTTCTTCCTTTTGAGTTTTTCCTGAAGCTCCTTGATCATCCATGCAGGTCTCTGCCTTCTTTGCTTGATTTTTTTTTACTCATAGGGATGCACCAATCTTGAGCTTGGAGTAAGGGCTGCTTGAATATTAACCTTTTCCCTTGGGCTCCCCTACCTCCTAGAGCACTAACCCATGGCACTCCTCCAAGCAGGTCTTGGAAGAGGTCAAAGTTAGCTCTCCTGAAGTCCAGGATTGCAATCCTACTTACTGCTCTGCTTCTTCCTCGCATGATCCTGAACTCCACCATCTCATGGTCTCTGCAGGCAACACTGCCCTCAAATAACGTCATTTATTACTTGTAAGAGTTGACATATATGGTCAAGTCAAAAGAGGAGCTTATCATTTGGCAAAATGACTGGGAACACAGGTTCTCCTTGCAGCATCATGACTGGAAAAGACTGGAAAGATCAGAATCTCCAAGCATTTCAGGAAATAAATGGCTTTATTCTTGCAGTCAGATTACAAAGCCCATCTTTACAGACATTTTCTCAGTCATGGGCAGAAAAAAAAGATGTGTACAGTGGGACCCTCATCATACAGTCTGCCCTGAAGTGGCCATGAGAAGACCATGAACATGAGCACTGCTAAGGCAAAAGCAGGTTATGAATGTGTGGGCAGCTGACACATTTTGCTAAGTTACTGATACATGATTTTTTTCTTCTGTGAAGTGATCACTAAAATAAAAATGAAGAAATTAACACGTGTGCTGTCTGAGACCTGAGGTAATGTCTGTTCGCACTTCCAGTTAACTTGCAAGGTGGGTCCAAAAAATCTGCGACTTTTCATAATCCTAAAAACAAATAAGTGAATGGAATAAATCCATTAACTCACAACAAAAGTGAAAATTCTGCCTATTTTTTCAGTGCTGGATTTTGATATTATGATATTTTGAACACGCTGTTTGCAGCGCTACTTTGATAACTGCTAAACACAAGTTCCAGCTCTGCCGAATGGCCCGTGTATTTCCAGTTAACCGCTAGATGTCTCTACATCCATTCGTGACAAAGGCAAACGAACAGCCTACAAAATGCACCACCTTCACCTCTGAAAGTGCTGCTTGGGAACACTCGAGCCCTAAAAGCAGAATCCCACAAGTTTATTGCTCTGACTCCAAAAGAAAATCAACGTTCTGTGAGAAAGGTGCTATCCTATTGCTTTAAAACAGGAAAGGAAATTTAAAATATTCTGGCTGCAGTGTAATTCTTAGCTGTCTGTAAGAGAGCTAGAAGTATGTGCTGCATGTCTTAAAATTTTTAAGAAATAACTTTTTTTCTTAGATGGGCAGCTTCTCGAGGAATTAATTCAACCACAAAAGGATCCTGCAGAACTCCATAGCCTTTCTTCATAACAAAGATGAAGAAACAGATTCCTCAACCTCAAGCCTTTAAAAAAAACTCTTACATTTTTTAGAAATTATTTTCTTTATGAACAGTTGCTTTCTGGTTTTTCACATTGATAATAAAACCCAGTTGGTATATTTACATAAGAAAGTGGGTCCAGAAATATCACTGCAAGAGTCTAAATCATCATATAAAGGAACAAAAGAATGATTGCACGGTGCTAGTGCCAGTGTTCCAATTTAATGTACTGCATCCCAAACACAACATCACGCCATCAAAAAGATACAACTGCACTGCAGCTGGGATTACTTAAATCTAAACTATCTGTACAGGCTAAAGGATGCGAGTGTCGCAGTAGGTACAGGAAGGAAGATCTCCTGAATGATGAAATACATTTTCAGAGTTCAGAAAAGTGCAGCTCAGTATCACAAAAATAACTTCCGCCTACCTTAAAGTGAAGGGAAAAGCAACAGGGTGTTTCACAGGGCTGCTTTTAATACAACACTTCTGTCCCTTGCTGCTATGGTCAAAGTTTTAAGCCTGGGGAGAGATTTACTAAAATGCAGCCGTGGAAAGGTTTTCAAACACCATGTCTGAGAGAGGCACCAGAGGTGGGGACTCACGGTAGTAACCTCAGGAGAATTCCGTCATACAGACAAAAGATTTGTCATATAGACAAAACATTGAGAGTCATGAGGTGAATGAGGACAGGTCAGAGCTGTGGAAACCAAGACAGGAGAGACTCCCCAGAGAAGGCACAAGATCTCCCGGGCTGAAGGCGGCTGACAGCCAAAGCAGAGAAATCGTGCCGATTTCGAGGTTTGGTGGTGAATGTACCAGTGGAGAAGGGATAGTCATCAACTACCAGAACAGAAAGGGGAGTTCAGGAAGGAGTCAGAGACGAGAAAGTACAAGCAAACAGTTACTAAAATGCAGAGAGCACAGAAATGGCTGGAAAGTGAAATGCAGCAAGAACAAGCCCCTCAAAGGCAGATACAGTGACAGCAGCCTTGTGGAACCCTTCAGCAAATGCAGTTTGTCCTGCCCCTGCCCTGTATTTATCCCAGCCAACACTACAAGGATCACTTTGCGGGCACGTGGTCTAACTGGGAACGTGTATCTAACTCCCTAAGTTAGCGGGGAAATGTTGTGCAGTACCCGGTTCCACTAAAGCACCGCATAACCACAAAACTGTCAATCGAATGGGGATGACAGAACCACATCTCAGCCTCTGCTCATCCCTGCAGGCACTTTCCAGACGTTATAAGGACACCGAAACACTGAAAGTCCAGGCTTGCTGGAAACTCTCTGAAGCCCACTGAACACCGCGTTGGTTACTGAAGTTCTCTGAAGCATGTTGGTTTATGAATTTCTTCAAGGTACAAGACTGTTCCATATAGAAGATGCAAATTTATTCAAGAACACCAGCACTTCAAACACAAAAATGAAAGCACATGATAGCTCTCAGGTTTGTTTATCACTATTTTGGGATACTCAGCATCCAGTCCATATTCAAGAGACAAATCTTGCCTCACATACATAGGCCAATTCCTTGCAGCTTAAGACAGTAAAAACAGTCTCATGAACGACGCAGCTCCTGATGTTTTTCCTTTCCCCTTTTGTCAGCAGAGGTTTCGAACACCTCACCAATGTGATGATGGACACATACCTACCAAAAACTTATTAGAAGTGACTCTT